>NW_007232049.1:0-24215 GCF_000164805.1 Carlito syrichta
CAAACAGACTGTAAAAAAGATAAGATTCCAGTCCTCTTACCAATATTCATACGTTCAGCCTGCTCATTAATAAATTTCACCTTTTCAGTATAAATTCTTTTGTATCCATTTATAAATGAGAGGTAAGATTTGGGAGTCACATGTGCTCTTCGGCGGTATCTGAAAGTAGAACATAAAAATGACCATTTCTATCATTCTGGTGTACTCCCATAAAATGACACCCTTCTCTGTGTGAAATCAGTGTGAGTCTGTAGTGAGTCATTGGCAGGAATTGTGCACGGTTTTCCAGAGGTGGGGCAGAAAGAGCACTAAATCTCTAATGCTTTGACACTTAGGGGTCTTTGGCTTCACCCTTCCTCTGGCTGAGTTTCTGTGTTCTCATCTGGAAAATGAGGGAAGAATGTCTGTCTTACCCCTTCCAGAACTTTGTGGAGATCAAATAAAAGCACATGTGAACATACTTTATACATTTTAAGGTTCTGAACAAATATTAGCAATGACTGGTTGAAATGAATTTATGCTGTGATCCATTTTCATTCAACTGATATTTGCCACATACCTCTTCACTGCTAGGCACCAGCTAAGTGAGTTTACAAATGCCAAAACCAATCTCTCCCTTTGATTCACTGGATTGGCCCTGAGATCACGGCAACCATACTTGATTCAAATGTTCAACTTATTGTGGACTTTATTATAGTAATTATACTTAATGACAGAAATAAACAAAAGGAGTGATTTTACATAGAAGAAACTCAAGTCAAAGAAGAGCTCTTCACAGATTAAAAAAATTTTACCTTTTATATTAATTTTTCACTTTTGAAGTTCTGAAGATTTTTAACATTTTTAAGGTTTTGTTTTCAAGGACTTGGGTATATATGTGACTATAATTAAAGTGTTATAAAATAATTACATTCAGAATAAATCTCTACAACCTAGGAAGATATGAAAACTTTGGAAAATGCACCAAAATTTTCAAAAATAAAGAAACAAGCTTTTGTAGCTATACAAAGGTAAAGATTTATCTCCACAGATGACATTAGCAGGAGGAGCTCAAGTTAAGTGAAAAGAAAGTCTTCTTATCAGTAAGAATTAATATACACTGATTTACCAAGGGAATCTGGGAGATTATTTAGAATTATTTAAGAAAGGTAGTCTGGGAATTGCTTTAAATAAAGGAAGAGGTCTGGAATAAATAAACTTTTGCAAGGCAGATACCTCCTTGAAAATTAATGAAAGTGTTATCCAAACTCTCTATGCAGAAAAACAAGCATAGTTTTTCTAGGAGGTTCTGTACCCATGACACCCGTCCATGAGCCCTAAGGGAGGAGCCCACTGTTCTGAAGATCCACCCTGGCCCATCTGTCAGTCTTACTTAGTGACTACCATGCTTTTGGAAAAAATAAAAATAAAACTATATTTTTGAATTGTTGACACCAGCTTTTGCATAATGAACACACTATCTCTGCCTTTACTGAAGGGTTTTCTTACAGTCCCTTAATATTTTGTTTCATAATTATTTGGCACAAAGGCATTGATAAGACTTGGTAATGCAAATACAAAACCTAAATGTTCCTTTAAACATAAGGCAATAAAGAAACCTTAAAACAGTATACTTCTTTAATCAAAGTAAATAATGCATTTGAATAAGATATTAATTTTAAACTGTTTATGATGAATCAGTTAAGTCATTTTCAAAACAAAATTAGGCAAATGAAATAAAGCAATTCATTAACCATCTGTTACTTGGAGGCCTGGAGGATAAAAGAGTATTTAAGTGTGGACACTGGTTAATTTCTAAATCAATTTCATTTGTTTGCCATTTTTCAACACATAGTCACTAGAAAATTAAAGCAAGGAAAATTCAAATGCAACCAGGACCTCATGTTCAATCAACATGAAGAGTCTTTTTACTGGATTTTACATTTAACTCTTCTTTGGAGTATACTTTGTGTTCTGTACTATGGTGGTTCTGTACTATCACTTACCTTTGGAAATAACTTTCACAGCTCTCTGAAACCATGTCATGAAAGAGGCCCATTGTTTCTACAACTTGTCTTTTAGTTTCGCTAGTGCAGACAATATTATAGCCTGAAAGGAAATAGGAGGCCACGGCGATCAGAGCCTCCCTCGGCCAGCGGTTGAACCAGTCCATAGTGCAACCTGATATCAATCCAGGAAACTTCAAAGAACGGGCACGGAACTTCTCACCAACCTATTGATGGTAAAATCAAAAAGCATTAGTGATTCAGAGGGACAGAGACACTAATGCAAGTGACAGAGAGATTCATGCAGTCTGGGCCAACAGGGTGACATCATGAATTTGAAAAAGATTCATGGGCTGCCATATCATATAAACATATCATTTAGATAAAGAAAGGAAATATATTCCACATTCTTCCTTGTCCTAGAACTATATTTACAGTATTGCATTTGATTCTATAAACTACTTATTGAGAGTAAACTGACAAACTAGAACTCTTTCAGAGAGAGAGCCAGGACAGTAAAAGACCAGGACAAGAGGGCACATGAGAACAGCTGCAGGAACAGATGTTTGGTCTAAAAAGAAACAACCTGCAAAAACTTTCTCCAGATATCTGAAAAGTTTTATGTGGAAGAGGGATCAGGCTCATTTTACAGGGGAAGAACTAGAATCAAAGGAGAAAATACCGAAAGATACAATTCAACTGATTACAAAGAAGAGCTTTCTGGCAATTACACTTTCTAAAAATTAAGCAGGATGCCTGGTAAATTAGTGAGACCCCCCCCCCAGAGCAGAGCTGTCCAACAAAACTTTTAGTGATTAAGGAAATGTTCCACATATGTGCTGTTCAGAGTGGTAGCCCCCAGACATACATGACTACTGAACCCTGGAAATGGGGCTAGTAGGACTGAGGAATTTAATGTTTATTTTTACTTAATGTTAATTAATCAAAATTTAAACAGTTGTGTGTGTCTAATGGCTACTGTACTGGACAGCACAGTGAGTTAGAGATATTCAAACTATATCAGGAACATTCTAGTAAAGTTGGCATGTTTATATTGGATTATTTCACCAAATCCCTTACAACTCAAATAATTCATGTCCCTAGGTAATGAATGAAAACTGTAGGTTATGCAATAATTTTTAGTAATTTGAATGTTTTAAATTATCATACTGGAAATGAGATTTTGGTCAATGGAGATTGGTGGCAGTATTTATTCATTTTAATTCAATGTAAAAACACTGATTTCCAAGCAAATAATCTCATCAGAAAAGGTAAACTAAGTACCTTTAAATAAAAAACTCTTTCTACATGAATAAAAATTAAAACTCACTGGAGAAAAGCAGAGAACGACATGCAAGTTCTTCCTTGACCTTGTAATGAAGTACTCATACAAATTGTCAAAGGTAGGAGGATGACGAGGCAGCTCCTTTTTCATCACTGATATCAAACCTTGGGTGATTTCATCCATCTCATCACGTGCAAACAAATTAGAGATCTTTCAGGAACAGACAAAAAAGCATGATATATTTTAAAAGCCCCCCACAACCAATACTGCCAAAGTCTAGCCTTTTTTTTCTTTACATGACAACTTGTTTCATATTTTCTTTCTGTGCTCCAGATCCCTGAATTGCCAGGGATTACCAAAAGTAATGAAGCAGCTTAATCAAGAGCAAATTATGTTCTCCTGTGCTCAAATAGCTACTAGCCAAAAGCTATCTCCTCCACTATTTCAATCACCTCTTTAAAATGTCTTGGAATGCCCTCTGTTCTGTGATTCAGAGTCAACTTCTGGCTCCAAGAGATTTAAGGAGCTTGTGCTCCGTTAAGCATCTATGTATACCATTGTGCAGGGAAGCGTTAACATGGTAGGTCTAATCTTGAAAAGGGTGTGCTTGCAGAGCTGGCCCTCGGCTAGCATTAGGGAACTCAGTTTTTGGAATGTCTCCCCCATTACTAATTGATAAGGTTGTTTTGCTGTTCCTACTAGACAATTTATACATTGTGGTATGTGGTAAACACATGCTTTCCTTTTGGGAGTCTGGAACTTTGGCAATTGTGGCTAGGCGGGAGTAACTACATGACCAACCCCAAACAAAACCACTGGACTCAAATGGGCTTTCGTTAACAGAAACATAGAGCACATGTTATTTCGTACTAGAGGAAGAACACATTCTGTATGGCCCTTTGATGAGAGCACAGGAAGCCCGTACATGGATTATTCCAGACTTCATATGATGTGTCTTTTTTTTTTTACTGACCTAGCTGTGTATCCTTACTGTGTTGCTGTAATAAATGTTAGCCATAAGAACAAAAACAGGTTGAGTATTTTTTAATTCAAAATGCTTGGGACCAGAAGCATCTCGGAATTGGAATTTTATTTGGAATATTTGCATTATACTTACTAGTTAAGCATCCCTAATCTGAAAATCTGCAATCTACAATGCTCCAATGAGCATTTCCTTTGAGCATCATGTCAGTACTCAAGTTTTAAATTTTGGAGCATTTTGGATTTTGAATTTTTGGATTTGAGATGCTCAGCCTATATATGCTGATTCCTGTGAGCTCTTCAAACAAAATATCAACTATATGACTGCTCACGGAAGTGCTATCAGAAGTAGTATCAGAAGTGGTGATAATACGAACATTCACTTATAACTAACCAGAACTCTTTTAACCATTCTATAATCCTGACTGGTAGATAGACAGATGATAAATAGATGATAGATAGATGGATGGATGGATGGATAGATAGATAGATAGATAGATAGATAGATAGATAGATAGATAGATAGATGAGAGAGAGCGAGAGCGCGCGTGCGCGCGCGAGAGAGAGAGAGAGAGAGAGAGAGAGAGAGAGAGAGAGAGAGAGAGAGAGGCTTTGCTTCTCCTAAAACGAGTTATAGGATCAAACTGAAAACTGAAGAGACAAGTAAGGATCCATATTTAAAATGGGACAAAGCATACAGAAATCTGGAAGTGGGCAGCATTAATTTCACAGGCACTTAAAAAATCTACTAAATCTCACATGCTAATAATTTATAAAATCAAACACATGCTAAATGGCCTTTCTTCCAGAGGGTGGCTGCTTTTTCTATTCAAATATAATTTACATTTTTACAAGATGAGCTTTTTCTCTACTTTTGAGACCTACCTCACCTGAAGATAGCAAATTATTAAGGTATTCTAAAAATGCCTCATCTTTTATTTCATTGTCAGTAAAGATGAAGGTGATGCCTTTTCCATCAGCACCAGCAACTTTGTACAAAGCTTTTAAGTCATCTGTTAGATTGTTTATATTGTAAGACCTAAAAAGAAAAGTGATAGAAAATTTAAAATTAAAAAATGTATAGTCATAATTAATCTCAAAACATACTAACCCACAATAATTACAGCATAATCAGCACCTGCTCCAATAGATACTAAGTAACAGTGTCTACTAAAAATTAGAGCTAAAGAGCTATGTTACTACTCAAAACAAATATGTTTTATTTAATTTGAGAACTGAGAAATGGGGAATTCACCAGATGTGATCCATGAAGCATAACTGAGAATAGGAAAATACACTTTTTGTCCCTGTAATCTGACAGTTCTCAGCAACAGATTTTGCCAAGTAAATATATGTACAAAATCTAAAACCAATTTGAAACTTGCATGAGTTTGGATTGGTGAAAAAGTCACATTAAATTATGAATAAAAATTAGTGATAAAGTATATAGTGGTAATTTACACAGCTCATTAAGTGGCTAGATACAGAGAAAGCCTACAAAAAAATCCATTATGTAATATGGTATAAAGAATAGAAATGTTATAATTAGATGGTTACAGATGATGAAAAGCGAAAGCCCTGGTATTTGTTTTCCTATTTACTGTTTCCTGTTAAATGTATGTGCTACCAGAAGTATCATGATGTGTAAAAATAAAGCAGACATTTACGTTATGTAAATCCCCATGGTAAGTTAACGTAACAGACGTTGGAGCTCACTTATGCTGGGCAACCATGCAAACAGCAAATCCTGTATAATTCAATTGATACAAAGGTCAAACTAGACAAAACTAATCAATGACTATCCTTGGGAGGGTAATGATGGCGACATGACACAAAGGTCCTGGCATACAAGTAGTGTTTTCTTTCTTCGTCTGTGGGCTGACTACATAGGTATATTTACTTTGTGACACCCATAATTTGTGTATATTTCCTTGTATATGTAATACTCAAATAAGAACATTCACTTAAAAAACAAATATGCCAAACGGTTGTGTTTTTTTTTTTAAAAAAATAAACATTTCACTCCTAAGAAATTAACTATAGAAAAACTTATTTTATCCTACCTGGTTAATGTTATTTGAAATATTTGATATCCAGCTATAAAAGAGGCCAATCTTGAAAGACTCTGTTTTCCTGAACCACCAACACCTACCAGCAACGCATTTCCACATGATGTTCGAATTATTCGTGAAATCTGTTTTGAAATAAAATAGCTTTATTTCAAACACTATTGTGTAAATAGGATGCAAATATTTACATTTTCTAGAACTAAATGGATCGGTCCAAGGTTTGGACATATGTTTCTATACAATGTTAGACAGTTTCTATGTCATGGTATTGCACAGAATTTTAAAAATTAAAGATCCATAACAATTTATTCAATTCAAACTCTTTCCTTTCCTGTCTATATTTACATTATAAAAAAAAGAACAAATTGACTTTATTCCCTTCTATTTCAAAATTATTGTGTGTGTGTGTGTGTGTGTGTGTGTGTGTGTGTGTAATTTTATTATTTTGAGACTCAATGGATGGTGGAACTGCTCTTTCCAAACTACAGAAGATATAAGAAAAGATTAGAATTGTTCACTTATTATTTATCAGTCTAACATACTGAAACAGGTAGACACCTATCTCTACAATGAATACTACCTCTATCATATGTATCATATCATACTGCCATATCATATCTGCCAAGGAACATTTTTTTAAAGCTACCAGAATTTTATTTACAGTGGGGGTGGGGAGATGTTTGTAGAAGTTAACCTTTAGAGACAAGACTTTTGTCTTTTGTTTTTCTGTGGTCAATATCTTCAGTGAGAATAAGACAAGTTGTGGCTCAACCCTTTTATGCAGGCCAAGTGACATTGCTAAAAAGCTGTCTTTTATTTTATTTGTCATTGATTAGGAAAAAAGTCCAGATGGATCATTAAGTCTATTATTACCAATAAAAACGATTTTTTAAAATGCAAGTTTTACAGATCAATAATAATATTCTATCACTGATTTTAAAAATATGTTGATCACTTATGGTTTTGCACCTAGTACAGTGTCCAGGCCCCCAACATCTAGTCACAGTGGGTATTCAGTAGTTACTTGTTGATGGGATGAATGTGAAAACACCCCTAGGACATTTGACATTTCATATACTTTGCAAAAGACAACTATACAATAAATACAGAACTCCCTGATTCCGTTTAATCATATATCTCTACTCCATGTCATTACTTTCTAGAGAAATTCCTTTTCCATCAACCACCTGTTGTAAGTAAACAACTTTCTGCTGCCTTTCAGGCTTAGATCCAAGCATGTTCCATTGTGGTGCTCTAACTGGCTTCTATTTTCTCATCAGTTCCATATACCTACATTACCCCTTCCTCACCAGTTTGTCCATAATCTGTAAGCCAACCATGACATTGACACTTTTTAAAGCAGCAGCTTTTCCTCCATGGGGAACAAGATTCCTATAGCATCACAACGTAATTTGAAGAGGTATATTTCTTCACAGAGTTCTCCAGCTCACTTTCTAGGAAGGCAAGACTCTTTGACTCATGTACAAATGCACTCAACACAAAACCTATCAATTTGCCCTTGAAAACATGTGCTGTCTTGTAGGTGGATTCAAATAAGGGGTCTCTTATTAAGCCTTTGTTTTCTGGGACAATGAACAGACCCAACCTATGTATACCCTTCTATATGATACCTGATAGCATGTATTCTCTCAAAAAGTTTATCTGTGAAATTTACTAAGCTTTTACCCTATCTATTTATATCAGTTAATAGCCAGTAGTTAGAACCTTAATAAGATGAGTCATTGCATCTTTAAAAAACACCAGATCAAGAGATGTTCCTCTAATGATTTCATTGAACTGCCTCTGGTAAAACTGGAGTTTTTCACACAAAAAGTCAAAGGATGGTACCTATGGGTAGGGAGAGAGAGAGAGAACTAATATTTAAGATCCAAAAATTTATTAAAGTAGCAATTGTAAGGATACTCAAAAATAATTCTAAATATGTGTGTATACATATATCTTTTGTGTGTATACTTAAACCATATGAATTTCTAGAGGTTTGCCACATGACTCTACTTTTACTTATTTCCATTTTCAGAAGCCTGACACTTAACTTCATTAGTTGGTTTCCAACACAAATCATTTCTGACCTTCCCTTCAAGAGGCCCAGTCCCAGCTCCTATTCATGGTAATTAACAGATTAAATTAACAAATATTTTTCTTAGTTTTTATTTACTTTTGATATTATTTATGGCTTTAAAAAATATTTAAAAGTTCTACATTATTTATGTGGTCAAAACCACAAGTCTTTGTTGTTCTTAAGTAAATACCCTCTTTATTTTGCAAATTGCTACTCCCCATTTACACGCACTTTAGAATTACTTTATGTGGTTCTGTTTTTTTAAAAAAAAACCCTTTGAAATCATGTTTCAAATTTTATTAAACCTATATATTAATTTAGGAAGAATGAAGTGTTACTGTTTAATCAAGTAAGGTTTTATCATGTTAATGCCTAGATAGTTTATATTATTGTTGCTGTTAAATGAAATACTTTTTTTTAAAGTCAGAATCTCACTCTGCTGCTCAGGCTGGAGTGCAGTGGCATGCTCACAGCCACCGTAGTCTCAACCTGCTGGGCTCAAGTGATTCTTCTGCCTTAGCCTTCCAGGTAGCTGGAACCACAGGCATGTGCCACAATGCCCGGCTGATTTTTTTATTTATTGTAGAGACAAGGTCTCACCATGTTGCCTCAGGTTGGTCTCGAACCCCCGAGTTCATCCTCTTGCCTCCACCTCTCAAAGTACTGGGATTACAGACGTGAGCCACCGCACCCAGCTACATGAAATACTTTTGTGTTATATTTTCTATCTTGTGATTGTTGGCAAGAGTTAACAAACTTTTTCCTTAAAGGGCAAGATAGTAAATATTTTAGGCTTTGTGGCTCATACAGTTTCTGTTGCAACTACTCAACTCTGCCACTATAGCCCAGAAGCAGCCAGGGACAATATATATACAAATAGGTATGGCTATGTTCTAATAAAACTTTATTTATGAAAATTGGAAGTTTGAATTCCATATAGTTTTTGTGTTACACAATATTCTTCTTTTTTTTTTCTAACCATTTAAAAAATGCAAACAAATCCTTGTCAGCTCACAAGTCTAACAAAAACAGACAGTGGACTGGATCTGACCCATAGACAACCCCTGGTATGAAGGATAGTTACTGTGTTTCATATTTAAATAACAGTTGGTCATCTTATTGAACTCTTATTAGTCAAAAATAGGTTTTAAATTCTCTTGGACTATGTAGTTGGATCATCTTATCTACAAATAGTGATTTTTAAAAAATCTGATAATAAAATCAATCTCATTTTGCTTCATTGCCAGAACTTTCAAAGCAATATTAAATAAATTGATGGCAGTAGGCATATTTGTCAAATGCCTAACTGTAATGAGATTGCTGTTAAATTTCATTGAGGAGAATCTGCTACTCGGTGTGATGGCCATGAATCACAACATGTAAACACCTTAAAAGTTACAGCAACTCCATAGTGGGACTCTGGAGCAGAGAGAAATATCTAGTCAGGTAAGTCATCTGAAAACATCTTTTAAGAGATGAAAATAAATACCAGCTCGTAGACTTTGGGTACTTCAAACACAGTGTCTTCGGGTTCTTCACCAGTTGGATCAGGCATCTCATGGAGAAAATCCACAAAATATGGCTCAGGATGAATAGATGATACCACCTCGGAGCCAATATTTTCTTCAATTGCATGAGTAAGTTGTATATTAAACCAGTGCTCATCTTCAGGAGTTATGAATCTGAAAGAAAAATGAGTAAGAATGCAAAATAGGAAAGCATGTTTTCTAACTGATCTGAAGCATCTTTTCAGTTCCCCTTACTCCCTCTCAGCCCCATCCTGCACCTCCTCAGCTAAGGACAGGAAAACACTATGTCCTGCCTTTTGACACGAAGGACATAACCTTATCCAGAGTGATTACATTAATAGTATGACTTATAGAAAATAGAGATGAATCACTTAGGTGAGGTCAAAGATCCCTCACATTTACAGTGTGAGTACAGAAGTGATAGTATCAGGTGAGCATCCTCTTTCTGGGTTTGTGGACATACAGTGCGTAAAGGTCCTTTTCAGATTACAGTATCACAGAGGAAAGAGGGAGTAACACTTGCCAAGTATCACCTACGTGTGAGATGTGGTATCTACTTTACAACTTTGTGAGATTGGCATTATTATCCCTAGTTTTAAACTGAGGCTTGGAAAGATGATTAAATTCAACTTTAATGGGATTGCTTAATTTAATGAGGTAAAACCAGATTTCACCATGCAAAACCTACACAGAGCTCACAATTTTTAGAAAATATGCACAATTAAAACTTGTTTCTGAATGTTGTCAGATGTGGTGATTTATAAAGATGAATTGTTGAAGTCATATTCAAGTAAATTGGCAGAGCATTTTTTTTTAAGGCAGTCAGCAGGTGGGAAATATCATCAATGCTTCACAAGTCCCATAACAAATTAAGATAATGCTCATCACTCTACTTATCTGAGTAGATCACGCAGGAATTAATCTAATAGTATAAACTTCTCAGGTCACATATTTAAACTTAAATGCTATAATATGCACCTGTCTGCAATTACTCTGTTGCACTCATGTTTGAAAAGTGACAAGAGAATAGGCACTGAATCACATTCCTCAGCTTTTATGGTCAACATTCCTTGCCAAATTCTGGAAAGATCTCGAAGATTGAAGATGTAATGAAATTTAGAAGGAGTTGGCAGCATTTTCACCTAGAGATGAAAAAAATTTAATACTCTCAATTAGTTTTCAGATGAAACTAAAAGCAAAAATACTTTCAGAACTATTCTATCTCACAAATCTTATTTTAGGTAAAATAGACTGAGTAAATAAATCAACATTAAGTTCATATTTTTGACACAGCACTGACAGAAAAATATCATAAATAAGCCAACAAAGAATTCAAAGGAGCATAAGCCCTAGAATAAAATGAATGCAAGATAAATGCACCAGATGCAGATTCCAACTAGATACAGATTCCAATGGTTTTATCACCATTAAGTTGGCTTTGAACAAACCACTTCCCCCTCTCCCCAAGCTCTTAAGAACTATGTGAATTTTGGGAATAAGCATTCCTAATCATTATTAACCTTACTAGTGTATGTGGAAATATGTCATAACAAAAATTGAATGTGAGCTGGTTGTCATGGAGGTAAACACAATAAATGTTCACTTTTAATGTCAATAATGACCATCTACTATAGATTACTTTGATTAAGAACCTTAATGTATTTAGATTTCCATAAATACATCTGTATATCACAACCTGGATTTCACTGTGGCTGTGGGTATCCAAACTCGTTTGACACGCTTTCATATATATGTATCTATAAGTTGACAGGCAAGTCTGACATGCAACTGTAAGTACAGTAATGGGTGGTTTTCTGTGTGTTTTTTGTTTGAGCACAAAGACTATACTATTATTCTTACTATTTCTACCAATTTCTAGAATATAAAAAAGCAAAGCTCTAACAATATATTCTTACCCAAAGAGATACCAGTTGAGGGATAAACTTACGGTTTTTGTGTGGAAAGCATCGCTGGCCATGTACAAATATCATTAGCATCATTTTTGAAAATGAAAACAGTGATAATTCTGGTGATACAAACTCCCCATACAACTATTTCAAGAAAGCAAATGCGTTCTTCAGCATCTTATCATAAAAATAAGCCCCTTCTATATTGCAAAAATATCCTATTGAGTCTGTAGAGTAATTTTTACAGGCTAATTCACAGTGCAAATTAAAACAGCAGGTAGCATGGGAAGATGGAATGAAGAGAAGTGTTATTTTATCAATCATCCATCAATTTCCCTCTTTGCTCAGTTCTATTGCGAGCTAAAATTTCATTCTACCCATTAAAATATAAAACAGACAGCTATATTACAAACACACAAAAATGCTCAGAGAAGTAAGGTTATGTGAATATTGCTCTTTTTTTCCTTTATGGTAAAACACTATAGCTATGATGGCAGCCATTGGCAGCTGAAGCAGTCGTCAAAGAGAATCTGTAAAAAGTTCTTTCCTTCTCCTCATTACTTGTTAACCTGATTCTTTCCTTCTCTCCTAATATTTTTCTTTACTTTTTTTCACCTTCTTTCTTTTCTCACTTGTTTCTGCTTTAAAGCTATGTAAAGTAATATAAATGTGAGGTGAATTACGGGACATGAATGGAGTAAAAGGGTGCTTTGTGAAGATGGGAGGCCTGAAGAAAAGATACAAAGAAGGCTGCTTATTTGAAGGTGGGAAGGGGGGGAAGAGTCATTTATTTTCCAATGACTTAGTACCTCCCATTGCTCTTAAGAAGATACCACCGTAAATAGGACAGCTAAATCCATTGCCATCTAAGGAGTGTCCATTCTGGTGGGGGAGCTTGAGAATAAATAGGAAACAAATATATTTGTAAACAAGCAAATACACAAGTGATAAAAGCTGTAGTAAAAATAAATAAATAAAGCAGGATCGGGAGATAGATCATGACTAGGAGGAATGTGGACAGTTATTTTGGAGAATGATTGCAGGAAGTCCCTCTGAAGGTATGAAGGATGAGAATGATTCAAAGTATAATGGTCCAACGACATGAAAAACCCAGGGTGCTCAAGGAATGTCAAGAAGGGCCACTAGACCAGGGAAGGATGATGGAGGGGAAGGATGAGAAGTGGAGGCAGCTCAGGTTGGGTTTATTGTAGGTGTAAATGGGAATCCTACTGGTGGTTTTAGGGAGTAATGATCTCTGGTTTACTTTCTAAAAATATCATTCTAGTACTGTGTAAAGAAAACACTCCAGGAGGATAAGAAGAAAGTAAGGAGATTGGTTAGGAAGTTACTGCCTGGTCCAGAGGACAGGTGATAGGAGCATTTACCAGGGTGGTCAGAGTGGGGTGGTGAAGAGTGCTCAGCTTTGGGATGTATTTTGAAGGTGAAATCACTGAGACTTCCTGATGGTTTGGATGTAGACAGTGAGAAAGACACTGAAGGATGGTGCCTAACTTTTTTAGTCTAAGAAGCAGGACCATTGGTGTTGCTATTAACTAAGATGCAAAAGTCTGAAGGAGGAATATATTTAAAGTCATTTAAGAGTTCTGTCTGGACATGTTAACCTCAGGATGAGTATTAAACATCAAACACTGATGTCTATTAGACAGTTAGAAGTCAGTCTGGAGTCAGACAGAGGCCTGGGATGGAGACATTGATTTTGAAGTCATCAGCATAGAGATGGTGTTTAAAGCCTTGAAGCTGACAAGACCCCCTAAGGAAAGAATGTAGACAGAGAAGAGGTCCCAGCATCAAGACCAGGTGCATTCCAGTATTTACAGGAGGGGAAGAGGAGAGAGGACTTTAAGAAGGTTACTAATGAGGTGGGAAGAAAACCAAGAATATGGAAACCCTCTGTGCCCATGTGAAGAACGTACTTAGAGGAATCATTTAGATCAAACACTGCTAAAAAGTCAAATAAGAGGAAGAAGAAAATTAACTGTAGGACTTGGCAAGATTGAGCTCTTTGGTGCACAACAGGTTAAAGAGGAAAAGAAAGGACAGTGAGGAAGTGGAGCCAGTAAACATTCAAATAACAAAAGAAACTTGATAGAGAGACACTTGGGTGGCCAAAGGTTTTCAGAAAACTATGTATATAAGCACATTAAAATGAACAATAGCCCTACTGGAAAACAGATGAATCTTATAAAATTTATCTCCAATACTCACTTCTTGTCATTCGTTTCTGAGTTTCTTTAAAAGGCAGAACAGCATGTGAAAAGACCCTGCATTGGTAAGAAGCAGGCCCCCACACAAGGAACTGATCACTGAAGGAGGCTGCATAGAAGAGCATCTCATGAGAAACACCCAACTCCTCTTCCGGCAATTCTGTATTTTGAATTCCCCAGTCTATCCAGGAACCTGAAAGGCTGGCACACTCCAGGTTTCCCAGGAGATGAGCACCCATCCACATGTGTGTCATTGGCCTAATAAATGTATAGTGTACTATGACAACTAATCCTTGCCTCCTTCACCACGTTTTAGCAAATATATCAACCTTGTTTAAGGTTAATTAAGGCCTACACTTAATTGCCTTTTCATGAGCAGTGTCTAAGTCATCGATGACAGTTACAGGTTTGGTGAGCTTTACTTAGGGCACTGACTTGTATATTCAAATCTAGCATGTTTTGTTAAAAAGACTTCCATCCATTTACTAAAGCATGCTCCACCTCAGAGAAAAACATAACTTAGACTTCAAGGCCTAGTTAGCTGAGAATATCTGAAAATCTCCTTTTTAAGTCAGTTAATAAGCATTTGAGTGTCTCACATAGTGTGGTGGAGGGAGACATAATACAAAGATTCACAATCAGAGTAACAAGTGGAAAAGTAGTGTTTTCATTTCAGCAAAATTCCACTTTATCTTGGACATCGTGTCTGCTTTACAGTAACATCTCATACATATGGAAAACATTGTTTAGTCAGAATATTTGCTTTCTAGAAGGAAAAAGTGTCATAAATCTATCTGAGGACCTAATTTGTCTTTTCTCAAAAACACCACTACATATGATGCTATGATAACTTAATGAGCCATGAGGTGATAACTAGGGCTGAATGACAGTTGACTTTCTTGTTATTGACATCAAGCTCTGTACCTTAGTCCATTGCCACAGTATTCTGCCCACTGAGACTAAATCTGCAATCATCTCACATACTTGAGGCTTGAACTTTCTACAAGGATCAAAGTATCCACAGCCAATAATTCCTGAAAGATAAGCAAGATTGAAGGTACAAGCTTACTAAAAGATTTCAAAGTACATGTTTACCCCCATGAATAAATCCTTACAAGACTGACTATGCTGGGTATTGTTCAGAATTTCTCTCAAGAGATCAGTTAAGACTGAGAGTTAGCAATGGGCCGGCTAAGCTTAGTTTGTGACTCACTTAATCCTCCCAGCACTGAATGAGAAAGAATATGAGGTAGATGATATTATTATTATTATTATTATTACTGAGCTTAGTAACATGTTACTAAGCATACATGCAGGTCACACAACATACATGCAGGTAAATTTGAGATTTGAACCCAAGAAACCTGGCTCTAGAGTCTGTAAATCAGCATTTACCTCCAAAAATGAGAACTGGAAAAAGAACTTAGAGACCACTCCCTCATCTTACAGGGAAGGAGACCAGGCCCAGAAAGGTAAAGTCAATTGTTCAAAGTCACATGGATTTGTTGTTGAAAGAACTGGAATCAGGACTTATATCTCCTGACCAGCAGTCAGTCACCACTCGGGCCTTGGTTAGATGTGTGACATTTTTAGGGAACACCCCAGTGATAGTCTGATTGTCAAAATCACCCTCAGAAAGGACTGGGTTGTAAGTTTATAGGTTATTCTTAAAGTCTCAAAATGTCTTTGGTTTAGACTGCAAAGAGATTTACCCTACTTCACGCCAGTGGGACTTGTTGTTGAGTAATATATTCAGCTCTAAGCATGGTATTTTCAGAGGACTATGAATATGAACATCTGATCGGTGATGCCGAGCAGGTTTATGAAGAGTGGAGCAGACTAAAGAAACTGGGGCTCATTCACTCAGCCTGAAGAAGAGTTGCCTTGGGGAAATATGAAAAAGTCATGGCTGGTTGCGCTAGATGCCTATAAGGCCCTTTTGCTTCCTGAAACTCTATATTCTAGATTTCCACCTTCCTGTGGGACAAATATGCTATAAGAAAGGCTTAGCACCATGCCTCTGCCAGGCAATAGCTTAATGGCCTTGACTGGGCTATTTCCTTCTCCCAGCCTCAGTTTGTAGTTGGTTGGTTTTCCATATTTGCTTAAATATATCAATTATATTGAGGAGTGGGTCAAACAGCTTCATAGATACGCAAACACCTAAGAGAAGGACAACACTGCCCCAGACATTAGGAGTCCGTTTGCTCATCCTTGTCTCCAACCCGTCCCTTCCCCCAGAGGTCGCCACTACTCCAACTTGATGATAACCAGTAACTTGCTTTTCTTCACACCTTCACCGCTTATGTTTTTGAACTTTAATTTTTCTTTTAACTTTTGAAATTGAATTGAATTGAATTATATACTTTTCCTGTGATTTTCTTCTTCCGTTTCACATGATGTTTCCAGGCTTCATCCATGTTGCAGCATATAGTTGTGTTCCTTCATTTTCACTGCTGTGTAGCATTTCACTATGTGCCTGTGCCACAATGTATTTATCCAGTTTTACTGGCAATGAATATTTGGGACATTTCAAGTTTTTGCTATCATGAACATCATACGAGGTACATTCTCGTACAGGACTTTTTGGTATGCATGTGCAAAATCAACTACAGATAACCTAAATATGGAAGGCAAAACTATATGACGTTTGGAAGAAAATGGGATAATATCTGTAAGACATCTGGGGGGGAAAGACTCAGAAGCACAAACCATACAGGAAAAGATGATGATCTTGTATAAACTTAGAAATAGCCAGGCTCAGTGGCTCAGCCTGTAATCCCACGCCTTTGGGAGGCTGAGGTGAGTGGATTGCCTGAGCCCACGGGTTCGAGACCCGCCTGGGCAACTTGGCGAGACCTCATCTATACAATAAATCAAAAATCAGCCGGGCGTGGTAGCACACGCCTGTAGTTCCAGCTACTGGGAAGGCTGAGGCAGAAGGATCGCCGGAGCCCAGCAGGTTGAGGCTGCGGTGGCCGGGAGCAGCCACTGCACTCTAGTCTGGGCGACAGAGTGAGACTCCAACTCAAAAAAAAAAAAAGAAATAGAACTCCTTGGGATGTGCATGGGTTCTACTTTACCAGAATGACATCAAATTGTTATCCGATGGGTTTGTAGCAATTTACACTCCCACCAGCAGAAGGTGAGAGTGCCAGTTGCTTCACTTTCTCATCCACAGTGGGTTTTGTGAAAATGTTTTATTTTTGCAAATCTAGTGGGTATAAAGTGATATTGCTTGGCATTTTTTGTTTGTTTGTTTTTAAGTTGGGATCTCACTCTGTTGCCCAGGCTAGAGTGCAGTGGCATGATCACAGTTCACTGCAGCCTCAAACTCCTCGGCTTAGGAGATCCTCCCGCCTCAGCCTTCTGAGTAGCTAGGACTACAGGCACATACCACCACACCTGGTTAGTTTTCTATTTTTAATTTTTTTGTAGAGATGATGTCTCACTATGTTGCCTAGGCTTATCTCAAACTTCTGGGTTCACGCAATCCTCCCATCTCGACCTCCTAAAGTGCTGGGATTACAGGTATGAGCCACCACGTCTGGTCAGCTTGGTGTTTTTAATTTGTATTTTTTTGAACACAAATGATGCATACCATCTTTACATTTGTTTATTGGCTATATAATATTGGGTTGTTTGCTTTGCTCTGATTGATTCACAGGATTTTTAAAAATATTCAGAGCACTAATTTTTTGATGTTTGTGTTGAAATATTTTTCTTCCATTTTGGGGCTTGTATTTTCACTCTTTTAATACCGTTTTTTAATAAAGAGACTTTTAATTTTAATCTAGTCTAATTTGTCATTTTCTTTATTTTTGTGCTGAGTCTCATTTAAGAAGTAGTTTCCTACTCAGAGGCCCCTATTTCCCTGTATTTTCTTCCAAATGTTTTATACCTCTGCCTTCCATATTTAGGTCCTTAGCCCATCTGTAGTTGACTTGGTACTTGTTGTGAGGTAGGTGCCCAATTTCAATTACTTCCCTTATAAGAATTACTAAATACTCCAGTACCACTTATTGAAAGTATACCCTTTCCTATCTGATCTACAGTACTTGCTATATCACATAATTAATGTTCTCATATCATGGGTCTCTTTCCCACATACATACGTAAGTTTTGATGGTACAATTTACCTGAGCCTAAATTCAGTGTCAAGGATCTCATTTTCATTAATATTTACAAAATTTGACTTTGTGTAATATATCGTTAACCTATTTTTTTTAGCTCACACTGCACTGAGTATTCAGCAGTTTTTGACCAAAAAACCTGTGGTCTTTGTGTTGACATTCATTACCCAAATTTGTCTGAATGTCAAGAAAACAATGCCAACCTTCAACAAACCTATTTCTAAATAGTCCCAAGTCTTAGAATAGGCTATAAGCAAGAGTCATCTTAGCATTTAATCCCTCTTTCCTGATATTTAGCTCTCCATTTCAGATACTTAGCCCCTAATTTAGACAGAGCCTTTTCATCTCTTAAATAAAGTTTTGCATGGTTTATGTCCATCATGCAGTGCAATAAAAAATTAAACACTAAGAGAGTTCATACCAAAAATTTTGTCTATGGAGGCATTTGAAGGCAATGTACAATTAAACACAGTAAATTGTCTTTTTAAACGTTGTGGAATATCATTTCGACCACCTCCAGGGTGGATCATTGCTGCTATGAGCTGCACATCGACAATCGTGGTGAAGTCTCCAGGCTTATCCAAGCTATACATCCCGTCCATTTCCATCATCTGTCGCACAATCTCATTAGTGATCTGAAATTGTATACAGTAACACTTTTGTAACACATCACAATCATATTCCTCCATAACTTCTATATAATACTATAGATAGGATAAAGAAAACATTCAACTCTCATCAGTGAAGTGTTTGTGAATGTCGATGATCACTTTCAAGGTCACTTGAATTGAATGATGCCACCTATGAGTTCTAAATCATAAGTTAAATATGTATGGTTTAAGTCCAAGGTGCCCTTTACCACACTGATAAAACTAATTTCCAAATAATTTGAGATAGGTGAGTTGTGAGATATTTGATACAATTACAACGGTACTTAGAGTTACAGTAAGTTTTACCATAGACATTCTTTACATTCAGCACTCAATATTTCAAAAAACTTAAGCTCAGAATGTAGGATTGTTTCAGTCCTGAGCTTTGAAAATTATATTGCTGAATGTTTGAGTTTGGGGTATTATGTTCTCATTTTGTCTTCTCTGCATCTTCTAACACTGCTAATACTCCATCCTTGAAAATTTTTCCTCTCTTGCTTTCAGACTCCTTTCTTTCCAGGTCCATCTTGTGACTCCAGGATCACTTCCTAGGTCACTCTTAATCCGCCCACCCCTCACATGTTACCGTTCTCCAGGGTCCCATCTTTGACCCTTTTCTCTTCTCATTATTCCAGGAAATGCCATCTCAACACTATTGTCTAAAGATCTCAAATCTGTAACTCTAGCTTCAGATTCCAATCTAAGCTCTACACCTTTACATCCAAATTTCTATTGGGCATCTCTGAGTGGATGGCACACAAGCACCTCATAACAATCTTTCATTCAGTCAATATTTAATGAGTGACTACTGTGTGCTAGGCTCTCTTGCAGCATAGAAAAAATGGCCTGTCTTGCTGGAGCACACATTCTAGTGGTGAGAGACAAAATGTACACATGTATTTGGCATATAAATAAAATGGTATATGATAAGTCTTTTGTATAAAATAAAGCCGAGAAAGAAAATAAGAGGTGCTCAGGGGAGGCTTCATCTCACATGACATACAAGACAAGATCTGAAGGAGGTGAGAAAACAATTCAGTTAGGTATTTAGGGGAAGAGCATTTTAGGCAGATGAAACAGTAAATGCAGAGGTGCTGAGTGAATATTATACCCAGCATGTACAAAGACCGGTAAATATGGTGGGAGCAAAGAGTCATGGGGAGATGAGATCAAACAGTGTAGGGTCTTTAAGTCATGGTAAGGATTTTGATATTTATATTCGAAGAGTCTCACTGGAGGATGTTGAGTAAGGGAGTGTGTCATGATTTGACTCATGCTTTAATTGCTTACTGATTGAGAACAGACTGAGAGGGGTGAGGGAAACAGGGAGGCAATGAAGAGGCATTTGTCATGATCAAGAAGAGAGACAATATAACACCAGGTGGTAGCAATGGAGGTGATGAGTAGTTATCAAATTCTGGATATCATCTGAAGACAGTGAAAACATTATTTTCTAACAGAATGAATGTGGAGCTGCTGAGAGGAAAAAGATTGTTGAAGGAGCAGGTTTGAGGCATATTAAGTTTGAGATCCAATCCGACATCCTAAGTGGGATAAATGAGTTTGGAATTCAGGAGCTTTTCTATCTCACAGAAGATAAGGGTAAACCAGATCTAAACATGTCTCCGCTCACCCCACCTTTCAGGAACTGCTGAGGTCTATCTGCCTTGGAGTAGAACTATTTAAGGATTTGTCTCAGGATGAGTGCTGAGCTTCTAGTGGTGTCTCGAGGTGAACAGAGATAAAGATCAGGAGACTGGGCCTGATAGACTCAAAGTAGATGGTGTTGTATGCCGATCGGGAGGGAGTTGTTGGTGACCCCAAGGGGAGCACATGGCATTCTGGCAACAATGGTGAGGTCCCCTAGCAGGGAGTGACTCGGGTTAATAGATGATCACAACTAGGACCATAGTGTGTGGTGCAGTTAAATAAATAAGTAAAAAGGCATTTTTCTTTTTTTAAAACTTCAGAGCTGGGCTTGGTGACTCAGCCTGTAATCCCGCGCCTTTGGGAGGCTGAGATGAGTGGATTGCCTGAGCCCGCGGGTTCGAGACCCGCCTGGGCAGCGAGACCTCATCACTACAATAAATTAAAAAATCAGCCAGGTGTGGTAGCACGCGCCTGTAGTTCCGGCTACTTGGAAGGCTGAGGTGAAAGGATCGCCGGAGCCCAGCAGTCGAGGCTGCGGTGGCCGGGAGGGGCCACTGCACTCCAGTCTGGGCGACAGAGTGAGACTCCAACTCAAAAAAAAAAAAAAATCAGGCACTCCTTAGAGGGAGTGTGTAGAGGCACAAGTTAGAGCAAGGATGAAATCTGGGGAAAGGCAGAAGCCAGGGAGGAGCCAGAAAGGACACTGAAACCAAGAAGCCAAAGAGATAGGAGGGAGTTGCAGAAAAGAGTACTGGGATTTCCGGGAGAATGTCAGCTATAACAGAAGTGGAAAAAGATTGAGAATTGTTTTAAAAAAAAAAAATGGCGGTTATTGACATTTCTACATAACTAGCAATACTCATTGAGTATCATCTATAGGAGATATTTTAGTCATACCTGATCTCCCCACTCATTAATCACAGGCATGTTAATGTCATCAATAAATACAGTCATTTTTCTCCCTCCTGGTGGCCCATATGTGCTCCCCATTCGCTTATCCACATAGCTTTCAATTGTTCTCTAGAGAGAAGGATATGGTTTGTGTTATGCTTCTGATTTTTTTTTAATTTTAAAACAGATTATTAGAGAAAGAAGAAGGGAAAGACGGAGAGACATGCCAGAGCTGGCATGGGTGAGAGAAAACCACCCATGCATTTGATTTTAAACCACCCATGCATTTGATTTTAAACCATATCTCTAGAAATGATGAGCATTTTTTCCGAGTAGAATATAATGTACTTATGTATTCAATATGTATGAATATAACTATCACAATATATGTTATTATATTTTTAAAAATAAGTTATTGGAATGACAATCATTTATTTATATTAAAATAGATATACTTCAAAGTTTAGCTTAAGTCTCAATATTAAGTCAAAATATTGTAGCCACCACTTTAAAATCGATTATGTTTATTACTACAGCACATGATGGATTTTACCTGGAACATCATTGGTTCTGTGGCAGATGAAAAGTTTAGACATTTGGATAACTGTATTTCAGGATCATATTTTTTCAAATAGGCCTTAACCATGACTGTTTTTGCAGTTCCCTGCTCTCCTGTGAGCAAAACAGCCTGCAATCATAGGATAATAATGTTGATCTAACATGCTTAGTTTTAAATGCCTTACTGTTCTACTGGCTATGATTCCATTCTATAAAGTAATACAACTAATTTTAATAACTTTTTAGAATTACACCTACATCAAAATAAATCCTAGTTGAATATTTAAATATAAAATGTATACTCTAAAAGTGCTGGAAGAAAATATGATTGAATATTCATATAGCTATGGAAGGATGAAAAGACTTTGTAAACAGACACCCACTTTGCTTAGCAAGCTGGAAGTCAGCAGTTCAGGGGATATTGAGTTGGAGCGTATCCTGGGACTGGGGTTCATTTGCCAAAAATGTTTCCCTCAAATGACACTACCTCTAGCTGGAGTTTAATTTCTCTGTCTGGGCCAAATGCAGTGGCTGTAATACCAACACTTTGGGAGGTGGAGGTGAGAGGATTGTCTGAGTCCAGGGGTTCGAGACCAGCCTGGGCAACTTGGCAAGTCCTCATCTCTACAACAAATCAAAAAAATTAGCCGGGCCTGGTGGCACATGCCTGTAGTTCCACCTACTTAGAAGGCTGAGGCAGAAAGATGACCAGCAGGTTGTGGCTGCAGTAGCTGTGATTATGCCACTGCACTCCAGCCTGGGTGACAGAGGAAGACTCTGACTCAAAAAATAAAAAATAGAAATACATTTATCTATCTGCAGTATGTGAAAAGGATGTATTTCTTCTTACATGCTTTGTGATCATCTAAGAAACAATCTGTTAAACTTACTTTATATTGTTTTGCAATAGTGTCTATCAAAAAATTTGTTCGAATATTGTCAACATTTGGAACCAAAATTGATGAATATTCTGGAATGCTGTCAGTTGGATAATAATATGGCTGAAGTTTCTTATTCCAGTGCTGCCAATCACCTATTCCAACAAGTAAAATTTCAATTTAATAAAACCACATTCTTCAAAAATCATCCAGAATACAAAAATATAAGTGCTATAAACAATCAACAGAACTACATAAACATTTAAAGTGTTTTCCTAAAACGTTAATATATTCGCTTATCTAATGTTTATGGCATTTGATAATTCATTTTGTCTTTTTATAAAGTCAACTTTTAAACTGCTAAATCACCCCTCTAGAGAAACCTGGCCTGAAATGAAATTAGAATCATCTGGTAGTAAAACCAATGATGTGCTCACTATCTTGTAGGGAAGCTACATCAACTGAAAACATGGAAAAGACCAAGAAAGGGGCAGCTGATTTGTAGATATAGGATGTTTACCATAAGAGAATGATCAAACAAATCTAGGACCCAAATAAGTAGTGCTATATGTAATAGAGTACCCAGACTCCTGACTTAACTACTAATTTATGAGTTGATACTGTTGTTTTCATAATTTTTATTACCACACACACATTTTACCCACTCTGCCCTACAAATTCTAGCCACCTTGGCATCCCCCAATCAGTCTGGGTCTCCTCACTTTGGTGAGACAGCCAGTTCTGTTTGGTCTTCCCCTCCCTGAGCTGCTTCTGGAAACTGCCTCCAGCCCATAAGCTGATGCAATCACCTTGTTCCACTTCTCAGTGATTTAAGTCTGTGCTGTCTATTGTCCAATTTCTGACAAAAAATGTTTCATTCATTTTGTATAGTTTTGTAGCTTTGTAAGGTAAGAGATTTAACCCTATTATTCCATCTTGTCTGGAAGCACAAGTCTCCTTATTTAATTTTACATCAAAGAATGAAGGCTTTTCCAAAGATGTTAATGGGGGGGGTGACAGGATGGATGAAGGATAAGCTAAGGAAGGACTGTCCGGAAGTCACCTGGAATAGGTAAGTTAGAGCCCTATAAAACCACTAAGTACATAATATCTTGGTTCACTTCACGGGCACATATACTCAGGGAAATAAATGTCATCAAAAATAGTGATTTAGGGTGGCAAGGCTGAATGCCTGCAACCCCTCAATAGTTTAGTCAGCAAACCATTTCAGGATCCTTCTGAAGAAGAAATATGAGTCTAGACTGTTGTCAACCTTTTGCTGACATCTCCATTAGAAACAAGAAAACACCATATAAACATATAGAACCAGGGCTAGCTACTTGGGAGAAAATGCCAGAAACGTCAATAGATCATTTTCTATCTCTCTCTCTCTC
>NW_007232049.1:24510-64151 GCF_000164805.1 Carlito syrichta
TCAGCCTTCCAAGTAGCCGGAACTACAGGCGTGCACTACCACGCCCAGCCAATTTTTTTTTTACTGTAGAGATGAGGTCTCGCCAAGTTACCCAGGCTGGTCTCAAACCCACAGGCTCAGGCAAGCCACTTACCTCGGCCTCCCAAAGTGCTGAGATTACAGGCTGAGCCACCAAGCCCGCCCATCTCACTCTTTTTTTAAGACAGAGTTTCTTTCTCACCAAGACTGCATTGCAATGGCACAATCCCATCTCACTACAGCCTCAACCTCCTGGACTCAAGTCATCCTCCTGCCTCAACCTCCTGAGTACCTGGGATGATAGGCACCTGCCACCATGCTGGCTAATTTTTTTTTCTTTTCTTTTTTTTTTTTTGTAGATGAGGTCTTACTATGTTGCCCAGGCTCAAATTCCTAGGCTCAAGCAAAGTGCACCTTGGCCTCCCAAAGTGCTAGGATTACAGGCATGTCCCACTGCATCCAGCCAAGATCTCTCTTTTAAGAAATGTAGTAATATATACTTTAGATGGCACAGGGGAAGGTAATTATTTTATTAGCAACATTATTAGGTACCATCTTAATCCCCTAACCAGAGCCTCATCACTATTGGAGTAACTTGAGGCTCCACTTCTGAGTGAGGACAACATGCTCAGAGGGAGGCAATCTAAACCTTCCAACATGATAGAACTCTGCGTTGCTCAGAAGGCAGCTCTGTGGAGGTGCCTGGCTCCTGATTCTGCCAGATTTTACTGAGGCCACTCCAAATGGAGAAGTCAGGGGTCTTGACACCAGGTCCTGGCATAGCTAACATGCAATCCCACTATCTTTGGAATATTTGCCCTTTTAATAATTATGATATTCATTATTGGTTTACTATTCCCCTATAGAAGAGTGTATAAGACTTTATTTTTCTGCCATTAAAAAAAAGTCATTTCATTTAGGGCATAATTCAATGTGCTTACCGTAATCGGTAACAAAAAACTCATACATGGTTTGATTCACGCCTTTAGGTATTTCTGGTAAGTCTAACTTGCTTTCATGATGTCGTAAAAAGGCTTCAAGTTTTTCTCTGCTTTCCAGTTCCAGGAGGGCTCCCAAACTCCACATTAGACCAAAGACAAATAATTTATGAAGATGTTCGACACATGAAATACCACCTTCTTCTTTGGAGGGAATTAAACCTTCTAGAAGATTAAGAGACTGAAAAATTTTTAAATAAAATAGTTTTAGATTTAAATTTTTAAAATAAAAAATTAATAAAATTAAAAGGATCAGGGAAAGAGAAGGAAAAACAAATATATCTCAAGCTTTTGCTTGATCACTGTTCTACAGCATTTAGAAGAAAGGTCACCCTACTTCAGACCGGCCACATGGTCTAGTAGAAAAAACCCTGAATTGGGAATTGGCAAATGTGCTTTCTACCCCCAGTTGATGCCACTGACCTGAGTCTCAGTTTCTTAATGGGAAAGCAAAAGGCCTAGACTAGATGTTTGCTAGGATAGCATCTGGTTTTAAAGTTTGGTTATACAAATTTTCCTGATCAGAGATTCGATTTCTTTTTGACGTTTGGCAGGACTTAGCAAACTGTGGCCCCAAGGGTAAATAAAATTTTATTGGAACACAGCCACACCTACTCATTTAGGCATGGTCTCTAGTGGCTTTTGTGCTACAATAGCAAAGTTGAGTGGCGAAAACAGAGGGTTGTGCAAAGCTTAAAATATTTACTACCTGGCCCTTAAAAAAAATAAGTATGCCAACTCCCTTACAGCATCAGAAAGAAATGTATACTACAGTAAGAAATCCTCAGTCTTTCAAACCGAAATTATTTCAAGATAAAATTTTCTCTTACATTCTGCATTTAAAAATAATTACTAAATAATTCACTGATTTGGGCTTCATATATTATTTCTAACCTACCAGCCCTCAATGTCTGACATCCCTTACACTGAGAATCAAAGCACTAGAATATTGAGGAAGCACCTATAGACCAGAATTAGGAGAGCCCTTAAAAATCTATGACTAGTTCTGGTATTTTTTCCAAACACTGGTAAGGAAAACTGAGAATATTACAAGTCATTTCTCAGAGTGTATGTTTAAAGCTTTTCCCTATCTGATATACACTAAATCTGCAACTAAGATTACCATCCAAGTTTTTCTGATTGCCACAAGCTCCTTTTTGTGTTTTTCTGTAAAACTGTCTGTCTTATTTTGTTGACTGTCATTATAGGACACACTTTCTGGGTCAAGTTACTAAACCTGACAGTGGGAAAAATAGTTCATTCCCCTTTCCCTGACAATAGCCCTCTGGGAAGTGAAAATAATAAAGATAGTAGGATCATTAATAAGATCTTTACTAGGTAGGAGTCAAACTACTCAGAGTTTTTACAGTCACATTATAAGATTTCTAAGGACTGCGTGAATTTTCTATTTCAGATGCCTGTAAACTGCAACTGAGTGAAAAAAATAAATTTCAAACATAAGTAGCAGATGTACAAAAACAATCTTACTTGCATAATATAGTTGCACTCTAAGAGCTGCATTTTGGGATTGAGGTTTAGTTTCATATATGTGTATGTATCTTCAAATGCTTTATCATAGAGAGTCAGGAATACAGTAGCTTCCTGTGCCGTGCGCTTCTTCAACCATGCCTGCCACACAGAAACAGAATCTCTGTTTATTAAGAAAGGGGACTGTGGACAGGTGCTGAGTGTACTCCCGTCCATGCCTCTCCCCCACCTGTAGAATTGGCCTCCAGCTGAGAGCAGAGCTGCTGATATAGACCATGCCCATCCTAGAAACCGTGGCAGGAGAGGCGTTCTCAATGTTGTGGACTTCAAACAAAAGCTTACAGTTAGGGGCCATGGGAATGCGATCTCCATTTGCTAATGTGAGAGTTTTATTGTCATCCAACACAGAGTTTAAGTTCTCAATCCAAATGGCATCCACAGGGCCATCTAAAATGAGGAAAACGTTTTCACCTGCAGATAATTAAAACAGAAAATTAAACAAATATTGTCTTAACCAACTGACAGGGGAAAAATGATCACAAAGGAGGGTGTGTGTGTGTGTGTATACCTTTTTTAGCTTTTAACGTTTTTCTCCACAGAGTAGAAAAAATCCCATCCGTCCAGTCATTGGTAGCAGTATCCAGTCGGCCAAACATCTGAGGTGCAGTGATAGCTTTTGGATTCATTCGCATTTCTCTGTGAGGCCTTCCGCATTCTGTTAGCGCCTTCATCAGAACTGTTATAACAGTGGTCTTTCCAGAACCACTGGGTCCAAGAGTCATCAAGCCATGCCGCACCAGAGACGTCTCATATAACTAGACAATTCAACAAGAAATTTAAAAATGTAATTTGTGAGTCTCTTGCTGACATTTAAGGCAGTTAGCTGAAAGTTAAAAGGCTCTAAATAAGTTCTTCATTACAGTAACTAGTTCACTATTTAAAAGTTGTACAAATGTTCTTTGTTTCACTAGATGTGCATAGCAAATTAGCATCACTAATTTATATTATAAAATGATGTAAGGGATAAAATGATATCAGTGAAAAAGTAATCACAATGTGAAACTTGAATTACATCTTGGAAATAACTAATTCAAGATCTAGTTTCTGTTTCTCACACTGCCATTCCCTGTGATTTTGGTTTGCTGATACTATATAAACCAACATTTGCCACAAACTTTCTCTGCATCCAATGTGATGATATCGCCCCTTAGTGGTGGAAAACGGCAAGACAGAGCGTCCCAGGAAGATTCACATGGGCCTTCTGGTTCCCCAGAAGTACATCTTGAATGAGGGTTCATGGGCAAGTGATTTATTCAAGGAGTGCTTCCAGGAGAAACCAGTAAGGGAGCAGGGAAATAGGGCAGGGATGCGAAGAAGCCAAGCAAGGTGTGGTCAAGGACCAAGTCCTGTAGGGTAGACTTAAGCCTGATGCTGCAGGAGGACTCTGGAGTCTAAGTTACACCTGAGATAGTTCCTCCTGGAAGCAGGGGAGCTTGACTTTCCTACTCTATCACCCATCAGTCCTTCAGTGAGGAAAGGTTGGGTGGGAAATACTCCCAGGCGATGCCCGCTCTTTGTGCCTGCCAGCAAAGGGGCTCCAGGCCTCCTTTTGCTATTAGAAGCAAAAATAGCCGGGCTCGTGGCTCAGCCTTAATCCCGCGTCTTTGGGAGGCTGAGGTGAGTGGATTGCCTGAGCCCGCGGGTTCGAGACCCGCCTGGGCAGCGAGACCTCATTTCTACAATAAATCAAAAAATGAGCCGGGCGGTAGCGCATGCCTGTAGTTACGACTACTCGGAAGGCTGGGACGGAAGGATCGCCGGAGCCCAGCAGGCGAGGCTGCGGTGGCCAGGAGCGGCCACTGCACTCCAGTCTGGGTGACCGAGTGAGACTCCAACTCAAAAAAAAAAAAAAAAAAAAGAAGCAAAAACACACAGAAATTGGGAGGGACACACAAAAGTGGCGGAAGGGATTCAAGGAGACATGCTAAGAGCATGGATGGCATCTGTTCCAACATCCTGTCTAGAGCTTTCTTAATAATAAAAAAAAAAGACATCAAAAGTCTCACGGCTGACCAGAGGTAGAATCTGCGTTATTCCCTTAACAATGTGGACAGAAATGTACTACTATGGTAACCCACAGTTTAAAAGCAGCAGAAGCACTGTTCCATAACAATATGTTCAAGAGTAACATTATTGGCATCAACAAAGACCACAAAATCCTAGTACCCACCACTGAGATGATCAAGATTTGAATACTCAGCATATTGGATACATGTCATGTATAAATGGTTTACCCAGACTTTAAAAAAATATATTTAAAATGGTTTCTGATACACGGATGGTAAAAAAAAAAAAAAAATACTTGAACATTTCCCAATGTGTGTATATCTATGTAAGATTTGGCTACGTCTCTGATACTTGCACATCTTATAATCTGGCAAGAACAGTAGGTTAAAATAAGCATTGTTATTTTTCAAATGCAGTTTTTAACACTCTCCACAATTCAGTTCCTTCATTCTCTAAGGAACATGTCTCTACTACAGGTTCTTGATTCTGCTGATAAAGTGGTTGGGTCACAAGGATGAAATGTGACGGGCAGAAAGACACCAACAGACACAGGCAAAGGATTCATATTTTAGTGTAGGTGGAAGATATCATAAAGCAGGAGCAAAGTAGCACACCCAGATTCCTCAGCCTCTGTGTCCCACTAAAGAACCCAGCTGCAGTCACTACTGCCAGATTGGTGCAAGAAGCCGGTTGGGTTGTTCCACCTCACAAGGTTTTTATCATCTACTATTCCATCCCAGTTGTTCTTGAGATTCTAGTCACTGCCCGACCTTCTCACCAGGTATAAGTAACAACCACAGTAAATTACGGCTTGATTACTATGAGGCAGGTTAAATCCATACTATCTCTCTGGGACAAACACATCCTCCCTAAGGTCTCTTCCTTCAATGATGTATATGTGGTGTTTTTATTTAGTTTTGACATCAGCATCTATTAAATTAATATCACGAGTTATTCTATTCAAACTGTGATCTTTACCATACACTGGTAACAGATTAAAATGTCTTTACCTGCACAAGTTTGAGGTTCCAGGGTGGATGATTAATCAAGCCTTCTATCTGAACCTGGTGGGCTACTGCAGTTTGCAGTTCTGCATAAGTACTACTATCCAGTTGCAAACCTGGAAACAGGTCATTGATTAAGCTGAGGAACAGAGGTTCGTCTTCGTCAACCTAAAGAAGCATGGGTTAAAATAAACTTACTCAGTCAACAAACATTTATCCACTAGCTATGATATTTATCAGCTAGCTAGTGATGCATGCATAGCACTTATCACTTCACGCTCAGAGAATCATTTATTATTCTCCTGAACACCACCACTGAATCCTCATTGTACTCAAAGTTCTTTGGCATTCCACGTCTTCTACAATCCAGTCTCAATCTACAGCTCCAAGGTCTGATCTCATTACTGTATCATATGAATGCTCTGCTGCTTCTCGAAGACTGGTATTTGCATTAACCTTTAAAGTAGCAATTTGTAGTCCCAACCCCATAAGAATAGAGTATTAATATTCTATTTAAATTGGGAAAATACCTACAAACTTATGGGGCATCATCCAACATTGGCTGGAAAACTCTATCAGGGCAATGTTCCGCCTTTCTAATAAGCAGTAGGTTTGGTAAACTGACTCCACTTCTTATTTGCTATGTCTTTAATACATGGATTGCCCCTTTTCAACTTCTAATGCCTTCTGATTTCTCCTTATTCTCTGGGGCTTCTGTATTCTTTCCTGAATACTTATCTATGGCTTTCAAGAATACCATTAGCTAAGGGAGGCAGTAAAGTCTACTGGAGGGAGCAGGGGATTTGGCTTCAGAAGATCTTAAGGATTTCTGTCCCAGCTTCTCAGCTGAAGGTGATTACAGGGGAGTCCTTCAACTTCCAACTCTCAGTTCCCCCATAAGTAAAATGACAAGAAGCAAACTAGCCGTCTATATCCCACAGAGTTGCAGGCTCAAACAAGACAATATACCCAGAAAGCCTGTGCAACAATAACAAATTCTACAGAGGTTCATTGTTAGTTTGTGGCACATAAAAACCCTTGAACAAACTCCATGTGAACCTGCCCGTCAGTTAATTCAAAACAACCTGATTATAACTGTAACAAGCATGAAAGCAGAAAAGCAACTCTTATAATTTCCACAGAATAGTTTTAATGCATTTTTGGAAAACAGGAATGGTGTTGATGTTTTAGGAAAGATATATCGGAGATAAGCTAGTCATATGTAGATAAAGCAAAAAGTTCCCATGTTTTCCTGTGAATCCAGATTGTCTTGTCGAGAATCTGGGTCATATTATGAATAATGGTAGAGATCTAGGTTGAAATTTTAGAGCCGAAGCCCACTGATGACCTGTCTCACTGCCCATGGCTGATAAGAGGTACTTCTGGCCCATGTTGGTCATACAAGGTTATGGGTTGTTTTTTTGTTTGTTTGTTTGTCTGTTTGTATCCTTCTTGTGGAAACACAGCATTAGCTTCACACACCCATTATCCCGCAATTATTAGTGCTCACAGCTCAGCATGAGCTAACCCCCACTTGTTAGCCGAGTAGTAGACAACCAGGTCAAACTTTTGGAAAAGAAATGAATTTGGAGAAGAAAGATACCAATTTAGAAAGGTTCATATCTCTTAGTCCTCTCATGACAATGCTTAATTCACTATCTTCTGGTCTGGCTCTTTTTTGAGATCCAAGTGTCCTCAAAACAGACAGAATATTTCTCAACCCAAAGTCATAATGAACCTAACATGAAAGAAGAGAGAAAAAAGTGATTTAATTGAAAAACTAAACGGAGACCTCTATACAGGTAGATATTCTGGTATTTACATGGGGTGGCTGAACTGTAAAGTCTTATTAGCTCAATTTTCCTGCCTTTCCTTTGACTGAAAAATGGTAATTCCATTGAGAAAACTAAACTGTAGTATACAGTTTCACACCTTAAATTATCTTTTAAGAATAATACAGTCTGATACAGTTTGAGCAACAAACATTGGATTTTAAATGTATAACCAACCAGTTATAGACAATATTATTCCATTTACATAACACTCTTGAAATAAAATTATAGAGATGGAAAAAATGTTAGTGGCTGCAAGGGGCTAGTTGGAAGAGAGGTAGGTGTGGCTATCAAGGAGCAGCATGAGGAAAACTGGAAGTGAAGAAATAGTTCTGTATCTTGATTGTGGTGGTGTTTACATGAATTGATACATAGAACTACACACACACACACACACACACACACACAGGAGTGCATGCATAACTGGTGAAACTCTGTGGATTGTTCCAGTGTCAATTTTATGGTATTGTGATTGTATTATAGTTACAAGATGTCAACATTGGAGGAGGCAGGGTGAAAGATATCCACTTCCCTGTATATGTCTTTGCAACTTCCTATGCATCTACAATTATTTCAAAATAAAAAGGTTTTAAAATACATAACCAATAGGTCAAATTAAGTACAAATATATTTTAGAAAAGAGTTAATGAGATTTTTAAAAAACTCATTAATTAGTATTTATCAATATTGTAAAACAAAAAAAACAAATTCTATAGCTAGGGGAAAAATAGATCATATAGTTACCTGTTTAGTAAGTTGCTCTTCACAGAGTTTGTAAAGAACATAAAACTTTTGAGCCAAGATAATATTTTCAAGAAAACCACAGCTTGCAAGCTTAACTCGCATAATGATCTGAAAAATTATATAGTGAGATTTTTCAACAACTTCAGTAAAAAAACAGGTAGAGGATATAAATTATGCCATGCATTTAAATCCCAGTGCATACCTGTCTATCAGGAACCATCATAGCAACAGTTCTAAATTGGATTTTTAAGTTTTCTGGTAGTTCCTGGCGCCCAGCATATCCAGGGTTCTAAAGGTAAAAACATAGTTAATTTTTAAGTGTTGACATAATCTTCATTTCCTGAATATAAATACATCTCAAACCCCTAGTTCAGATTTTACAGTGCCATTAAAAGCATTTGTTTTTTAATGTTTTCTCAAAAGTGTGTTTTAAACCTTCCATATTTATTAATGTTCACATCATTCCCTTTTATATTTCCATTTCATTGCATTAGTAAAGTTGCACACAATTCTGTGCAGCAAAAATTAAGTATGTGTATCTGTTGGCTTTAAAAAATAGAAAATAAAATGGAAAAAGAGAAAATAAAACTGAGTAACACCTGGATAGTTATGGACTAAAATATGTTACTGATTTTAAAAATTCAGAATTTTTCACTGATCAGTTTCCACTTAGGTATTTTTAAAAATTTCATCTCTTTAATTATTCTTTGCAGTCATAGCTAGAGTTCTTTGGCTGGCAAAAACCCATGGGAACAAGGGAAAATAAAGAAGGGTATATTGGGGGGAAATATTGGAAAAGAGAAAAGGGAGGTGAAAAAGAAACTAAGGTCTCAAGAGTAGCAACAGGTTAAAGACAGGTCAGATCCAAAGGTCCCAAAGGAAAAGTTGGAGGTACCAAGACAAGTGAAGTAAACAGGATTCAGTTATTTTAAGAATGTTAATTCAGAAACCTTCAGCCTCTGCCGGGTGCAGTGGCTCATGCATGTAATCCCAGCACTTTGGAAGGCAGAGGCGAGAGAACTGCCCGAGCCCACAGGTTCGAGACCAGCCTGGGCAACATGGCAAGACCTCGTCCCTATAATAAATTAAAAAATTAGCCAGTTGTGGTGGCATGCATGTGTAGCTCCAGCTACTTGACAGGCTGAAGTGGAATGATCATCTGAGTACACCAGGTTGAGGCTGCGGTGGCCATCAGTGTGCCACTGCACTCCAGCCTGGGTGACAGAGTGAGACACTGACTCAAAAAAAAAAAAAAAGGAGAAGAAGAAGAAAAGAAAAGAAAAAGAAACCTTCAGTCCCTGGACCGGACATTGTCAATAGGCTAGATATCTTGTTAGGTGCTGAAATAGAGACTACTGGATGCCCCTCAATGCTCCCCTTCTCCTTCCTTAGCCACAGAACCCCAGTTGCAAGCTGGGGACATCACCACGGATTAAAACTACATTTCCCAGCCTTCCTTACAGGTGATGTGACTACATCTACCCAGTAAGATACAAAGCAACACACACTGTCTATAAAAAATCCTCAATGTTTGTTTGAAGGGAATTGATTCAATTCAATTCATTGGCTGCAACAAAATAGAGATGATTTCTGCAGCATCTTGATCTTGAAGATGGACTCTGACGGAGTAGACCATAGAAAGATCTTAAGAGAAAAAATGCTCACATGTTAAGCTGCTATTTTGTGTGTGTGTGTCTGTTATTCACAGCTTAATGCAATGTCTAATTTCTATTTCCAATATTATTCTTAATCCAGGGAGAATGTTAAACAGTTAAATTCTTCTAGGCTGTAGTTTTGCATTGAGTAAATTTCTCCATCCCATTTCTTGAGTTATAACAAATCACTTCTGGATTATTATCATTAGTTCTCCCTAACTGCTTTACTGGATGTTTGCTTACAATAAAGCTTATCAGAAACATTCTGATTTTGCTTCCTATAATTTATCTTTTTCCACTGGGACATTTAAAACTCAAGAGTACTTTGCATTATCTTGTAACTTAGAGAATTAACTTTACAGGAAACACATAACAATGTTAAAACTTGTTCAACATTAACTTCCTTTCCCTAATTCATAGCAACTCCTGTTTATTTATGCCTTTTGCTTTCTGTCTTTACAATACTGCATCTCAAAGCTCTGCCCTCAATCACGGAACTGAATTTGTTACAATAACTTAACATAGGACCTTGTTAAATTATTTTGGAATTTAAGTCATTCCTTTTTATTCAGTATCGGAGAAAAACCAGATGTAGAGGTTAGGCAGACAGGTTTTGATGTTAGGGATTCAATAACCTATTTATCTTACTGGCTGTGTGAACTGAGCAGGTTTTTCAGTCTCCCTGAGCCTCAGCTATGGAATGTCCAGCTCAAAGGGCCATCATAGCTAGAAGATAACATAATGTACATGTGAGAGTCATTAGTGTTACTGACCAAATATTTGGGGTTCTTCCTCCTTCCAGTTACATGATAGGACTGAATTTCCCTGCCCCCTTAAAGTCAGGTGCGGTCATGTAACTTGCTTCAGCCAATGACTTATGACTTGGGTTACTTCTAGAAAAAAACTCAAAGAACCAGAGCAAAATTCTTCATGTTCTCCTTTTCTTTTGCTTCAGCAACCAGCAATGATTTAGACAGTAGCTACCTTGTCAGCCTGAGTGCCAGAGTAAGTGACACAGGATGGGGAACCCCCAAAGTTGGGGTCTGGCTCAAAAGGCCAAGTGGGTTCTTGGCTTCATACAGGAAATAATTCAAGAGCCAGCCACTGAAGTAAAGTGAAATCAAGTTTATTAGAAAGAGGAACAGAAATCAGGCTATTCCATGGACAGAGAAGTCTCCATACATTGCTAGGATTTCAGCTGAAAAATAAAAGCAAGTTTATTGAAACGACAGAGAGCAGGTTTCTCCTTAGGCAGAGCTTCCTGGGCTGGTCTAAAAGAAGAACAGCAGTCATACATCACTGGGGTTTTGCTTTATAACTATTTCTCAATTTTATGTTAAACAAGGAGTGGAATATTCATGGGTTTCCTGGGAAAGTGGTAGAGATTTCTAAGAACTAGGGTCCTCCCCAATTTGTTACTATAAATCGGACTCGTCATTGCACTGGAGGGTGTGCCATTTAGCTTGCTAATGTATTATAATTAGTGTATGACAAGGGGCAAGGTCAGTAGCAAACAAATTAATCATCATCTTGGTCCTAGTTGGCTTTAACCAGTTCTTAAATGCATCCTGTTTTTCTTCGTGGGGTCTCAGAAAGAAACTGTCTCAGCTACCTGTCTTGAGAAATCAGCCTTGTTGATTATCCTTGCTGCAGGAAAATAGTCTTGCCAAACTCCTTTCTCATGAGGACATATATAAAGTAGCCCTGGCCTTCCCGTCCTTATCTCAATCAATCCACAGTGGATTAGTGGCATGAGAGAGAAATAAATATTTGTGGTTTTAAGTGACTAAGATTTGGGGATTATTTGTTACTGCTGTACAGCATGAGTTATACTATCTGATACAGTACATAGAACATTTAACATTATACCTTATACATACTAAGTTTTCAATAAACAGAAGCTATTATCATCATTAACATATTAGTATTGTATCTTCTATCTGGACTGTACTTCCTACTCAGAAAAATCACTTAATAAGAGAAAGCAAGCCGGGCTCGGTGGCTCAGCCTGTAATCCCGCACTTTGGGAGGCCGAGGTGAGTGGATTGCCTGAGCCTGTGGGTTCGAGACCCGCCTGGGCAACTTGGCGAGACCTCATCTCTACAATAAATCAAAAAATTAGCCGGCATGGTAGCGCGCGCCTGTAGTTCCAGCTACTTGGGAGGCTGAGGCGGAAGGATTGCCGGACCCCAGCAGGTCGAGGCTGCGGTGGCCGGGAGCGGCCACTGCACTCCAGTCTGGGTGACAGAGTGAGACTCCACCTCAAAAAAAAAAGAGAGAGAAAGCAGCTCATGACTCCTGAATAGTCAGTCATTTACCCACTAATATACGCTTTCTTTTATTTAAGTCTGTAACAATTAAATGAATCAAATTGCATTTAAAACCTATGTTCTTACCATTGTTAAGAAGATTCCAAATTCTGGATTTAAATCAACACAATCACCATCAGAAAATATGAACTGTTTCTTTCTCTCTTTTCTTGCTGTCAAAACAATAAAAATTTGTTGCGCTGCCACTGATAATACAGGCAATTCAATTCTGTTAAACTCATCAAAACAGCCCCAGGAGCCTGACTGTGCAAGACCTGGCATGAAAGACAGTTAATTTGTAAAGTTTTTCTCCATAATATGCAATAATAAATAAAATAATAATTTCTCCAAAGTGTTCTCAAACCATTAGATATTGAAACACAGTTTTCATAAAGTCTCACATCTGTTTATAAAGACATATTTAATTCCAGTGTTAAGGAGAGGTTTAATTATTTGTATATTATCACCAAAACAACACAGATAGTATACTGCCGAAAGAAAGTACAGATATTGGGTGTATTTTGAAGGTAAAACCAATAGTCATTGTTGACAGATTGGATCTGAGCATGAAAAAAAAAGAGGAGTAAAGGATAAGACAAGGTTGTTTTGTTGTTGCTGTTGTGTGTTTTGTTTGTTTTGTCTGGGCACCTAGAAGAATGAAGTGACCATTTAGTGAGATGGAGAATGTTGAGGAATGAGTAGATATAGGGAGGGAGATGGGAAGTTTGGTTTTTGATGTGGTGAATTTGAGCCTATTAGACATTTAAGTGGAGACGACAAGTCATCAGAGTTTCCAGGAGAAGTCCTTGCTAGAGATATATATTTGGGAGTCATCCTATAGATGACATTTAAAGCTTGGGTCTGCATGAGATCAACAAGAGAATGCATGTAGATAGAAAAGAGAAGGACTCCAAGAACTAAGCTCTGAGGCTGAAGTGTCCTCAAACACTTTTTTCTCTTTCTGGAAATCATCTCCTAACTAGCTTTCAGGATTTTCTCAAAATTTTCCATCTGCCTACAGCTACCTCTACTTCTTTTTTTTTTTTTTTTTTGAGTCGGAGTCTCGCTCTGTTGCCCATGCTGGAGTTCAGTGGCACGTTCACGCCACTGTAGCCTCAACCTGCTGGGCTCAGGTGATCCTTCCACCTCAGTCTTCCAAGTAGCTGGAACCACAGACATGTGCCACCGCACCCAGCTAATTTTTTTTTTTTAATTGTAGAGACAAGATCTTGCCATGTTGTTCAGGCTGGTCTCAGGCAATCCTCTTGCCTCTGCCTCCAAAAGTGTTGGGATTACAGACGAGCCACCACGCCTGGCTGCTATGCTTTTTAAAAATCCTTCATTTCTGGAAGGCTGAGGCGGAAGGATCGCTGGAGCCCAGCAGGTCGAGGCTGCGGTGGCCGGGAGTGGCCACTGCACTCCAGTCGGACAACAGAGTGAGACTCCAATTCAAAAAAAAAAAAAATCCTTCATTTCAATGGAAGGGAAATCACACGTGTCATCAATTTGCTATCTTGATCTTATCTCCTCTATAATTTCAGGCAATTAGAAATTGATTCTATTTTCATAATCCAATACACATTCGATGTATACACTATAACACCAGAAGTAGTATGGAACCATATGAAATTGATGATATCTGGCCATTTTGACCTAGAAAAATGCAATATCATATGGATCAATCTATGCTAATGTTGGTTATGTGGGATAAGTATCACTTTAGATTGATATCAGAAAATAATGTTAAAAGGCAGTAGAAATAAATTCACCAAGAATAATTTAACATTGCTTGACACTTGCCTTTGAAAATCCTTCCTAGGCCTCTGAAATCCATTTGATCGGAGCAGTTGAACACAACCACATATTTTCCCAAACACCTTCCCATGTCTTTTGTGGTTTCTGTTTTGCCAGTGCCTGCAGGTCCTGCTGGAGCGCCTCCCATGTTCATTCCCAAAGCCTGCGCTAACGTAATATAGCATCTGCAAGTGTTAATCCAATAAAGCTTTATGAATATGGGAAAACGTGTTACAGTAAGGCACAAGCAAAAATACAATGTGATTGGAATGGGCCTGTTTATTTTAGAGTTTGAATAACCCACATAAAAGAAGTGATCAAACAAGGACGGGGTACTTGACATTCATTAAAAGTAGTACAGTGAATCCAAAGATTTTTGGGGACAAACATCTAAGCCCCTCAGCCTTGACTTAAAACCGTTAGGCCTTTCTCCCATTGTGGTCAGTAGAAGAACCAAATAAACAGTGCTGTGCTGGTGGATGTTTAACAACTGGCTCTCCAGGGAAAAAAGAAATAATCCTGAGTTTCATGTTTGCCAACTTCTGTGGTATAAATCAGGGGACCCCAACCCTGGGGGCAGGTCTGTGGCCTGTTAGGAACCAGGTTGCACAGCAGGAGGTGAGCGGCAGCAACCAAGTGAACCATCATCTGTATTGACAGTCACTCCTCATTGCTCGCATTATTGTGAGCTTCCCCTCCTGTCAGATCAGTGATAGCATTAAATTCTCAGGGGAGCACGAACCCTATTGTGAACTATGCATGGAGGGATCTAGGCTGCATGCTCCTTATGAGAATCTAATGTCTGATGATCTGAGGTGGAACTGAGGCAGTGATGCTAGCATTGGGGAGCAGCTACAAATACAGATTAACATTAGTAATGAAGTTTGACTGCACAGAGACCATAGTAAGTCAATTCTTTGCAGATTCATATCAAAACTCTATCAGTGAGTGGAAAGTGAGTTGATGTATTTCAATTGTACAGCTGCATCTGGTAGCAGGCTTTAAGTCAGAATCCGACACTTATTTTAGTTCATGCATGGCCTGCCCATTATTTTATTTACCACTTCCATCTGCATCTCTTTTCTTATGGTGAGTTGTATAATTATTTTATTGTATATTACAATATAATAATAATAGAAATAAAGTGCACAATAAATGTTATGCACTTGAATCATCCTGAAACCATCCCCTCCCCTCCGATCCATGGAAAAATTGTCTTCCACAAAACAAGTCCCTAGTGACAAAAAGGTTGGGGATTGCTGGTATAAATACTTCCACCATGGTTGATGAAAAGATGCCAATATGACATCACAAAACTGGGACAAAAATACATACAGTTGGCTCTCACAGAGTGGTACACGTCATTCCAGCACACCACTGTAAATAAATTATTTTTCTATGAAACGTTTCACTCATTTAGAGAAGTATAAAGGATAATATAATGAATCTCCTTATAGCCATGAACCAGCTTCTGCTGTATTTGTTTGGGATCTAAGTAAAAGTTAGTAAAGATCTTAGTAAAGCTTCATGAGACATGAAGCTTCCTATGTAAACACCAATGGAAGAGAAAACACACTGACATTTATGCTGCAGTGGCATTAGGGATGCAAAAGAGAGAAGCTGGATAAATCAAGAGGGGGTGGGAGATATAATTTGTCATAATTTTACTGGAGGCAGCCTACTTAAAGTAATGTCAGAACTATAATCTGACTTAATTCTACAGACTTATTTTATGCACAGCATATTTGAACTGGGATATATAAAGCTAAAACAGACCCAGTTCTTGCCTAGTATAATACATTGGAAAGAACTGTGAGGGCATCTGCCATGGACTAATTATTCAGACTTGGCCAAGAAACTTCACTTGAGGTATTAAGTTCCACATCTGAAAAACCAAAAGAATAAATTAGATGATCTCCAAGGCACCTGTCTTCTTCACAATTTTAATGACTTCCTTTATGGTTCTAGGAATATTTTTCCATCTTGTAATCTAAAATTCATTATTAAGTCACTCATAATCAGCACTGAAGCCTGTTTTTATTATATGATCTTTTCCTACTTCATAAAAATTTAATGTACATGTGTTTAAGAAACATCTATGGTTATTTCATTGTTAAGTTGACTTTCTATGAGCTAGCCTGTACTCAACATGACAGCAATATGCTTTTGTTAATAATTCAAATGCAATTTTTAAACAATTTAAGCACATGATTTAATTATAACATGGAATGACAAAAACTGGGTTTCCTACCTATCTGTTAATGGAGTGATAACAAGGCGATCAGTGCATCCCAGAAATTCATTCTGGTAAATAAAATCAACATCTGTAATAGACACCACAGTTTGATCCAAATCTTCCTTAAAATAAAATCTACTCTGTTTTAGCCATTCAAAATCAGTAGCTGATTTGATATGCATTTTTACCTTAAAAACATGAAATAGAAAAAAATTACATACTGAATTGCAATAGCATAAAACATAAGCATATGGGCAGTTTTTATTCACTCATTCATGAACTGATTCTCCTTCACTTAACAAATATTTAGTGAATTCCTTCTTGTGCTTGACACTGTGCTGGATGAAAGACAAACATGAATCCAGCCTTCTGGAGCTTAAGAAAAGGGTAAAAGACAGTGAAACAAGAAATTGTAACAAGTATTCAGAGCTCTACCAAAGAAATTCAAGATTCATGAATATATATAGTAGTAGAACCTAACCTAGTTCAAGGGTCTGAGAGCGGCACACAGAAACACACACACACACACACACACAAACACAAACACACACACACACACACACACAAGCACACACACAAACTAAAGCCTGAATAAATAGTAGGAATGGATTAGCCAGGATAATAAAACAAAAGGAGTAATGAGGGTGTGGGAGAAGAAAGTGCTCTAGGCAAAGGCCCAGAAGATCTGGTTAGCATGTTTAAGGAACTGAAAAAAAGTTCAGCATAGCTAAGGCATCTGGGATTTAGAGAAAGAATAAGAGTTGAGGCTTCTTAGGGCCATGAGAAAGGGCTTGGGAACTGGCAATTGGAAGCCACTGAAGGAATTAAGCAGTAGAATGCATACTTAGGTGTGCACCTGCATCTTCCTGAACCAGCACTATAGCCAAAGCCACCCAACCTACCTGATCATGAGCATATATATACACATGGGGCAAGGACTGGACTCCCATTGCCATGGCTGCAAGCTCCAGTACATGGTCCATTAGAAGCAGCAGAGACCAGGCAAGCACTTTTAGGAACTCCATCCCACCACAACCACATTCTGAGGAGCTTCATGACTTTCCACAGTAAACTTGAAGAAACCCCACTCCTGCCCACTCGGGGGAATTAACATAGGAAAGTGGCAGATAGTACCCACCACTGCTTTTAAACCCAGTAAGCCCACTTCCAGGTCATTCAGCTAAACACTAAAAAATTGATCTGGGTGACTATACAATATTCAGATCTCCATCTGACCAGACTTCCATACTCCTTGTTATTTATGTCTTGCTTTTTGTTACTGTTTGCTTCATTGTTTAAGAGCTTGCTTCCCTCTCCAGTTAAGGATTCTCACTCCTCACCTAAAGCACAGTTTGTGTTCATCATCTCAAAAGAGTTACTTTCAGGTAACATCGTCCAGTCCCATCCCCAAGGACTCTGCTCTCTAACACACAACCCACAACCATGGAGATAGCTTGCTACTTTCAAAGTCTGTTTAGATGGTAAGGAGGAGGTGGAGAAGAAATAAGAGAAGAAGGGTTAACATACTTGAGTTCTTGCTGTGTATAAGGCTGTGCTAAACATTATACATGGAAAAATAAAATGCATATATGCTGGTCGTGAGATCTCATTTAGTTGGGATGCAAACTGTTCAATGGTGATTAAGACAAAACAAACCAAAAAAAGGTTCATAGTTTTCACTGTGTACAGGTTTTTAAAAATCCATTCTGTATGAAAAGTAAAGCTTGCTCAACACTTAATTTTCCAAGAAATGTCTTCCATGGGACTTCAGTTTTAGGAGTCAGTGAAAGATGTATAGACAACATTCTCAATGGCATATTCTTAGAGCAGACACAGTAATGAATTCCATAATAGTGTTTCTTGAAGTGGACTTCAACGAAAGTCACGTCAATGAAAGTATAATGGTAATTGCAATTATTAAAAGCAAGTCTGTAGGTCAAAACAATATGTCTAAGTATGAAGCTTTCTGATGATTAGTTTAGTCCAGAGATAAATCCTAGAGCAGTTTAGTTTATCCTCAAAATTTAATATGCATATAAATTATCTGGAAATGTTGTTAAAATGCAGATTGATTCAGTAGATCTGGAAGTGTGGAAAGGAAGGCTAGAGATTCTGCTTGTCTAACAAATTCCCAGGTGATGCCAATGCACTGGTCAAGCATATTGTACTTTAGAAGCGAGGCTCTAGAATAAATGGACTGACCGCATGTCCTTCAAATAATCTTCAAGAAATATAACCTATGTGATCAGAACTTTTGATAAAAGATTGAAACAGGCAGTCTGTGATCATATTCTCTAAAATAGGGCTGAACCTGCATAAATTATGTGTCTGACAAAGGAAAGTGATACCTTCAAGATGTGTCAAATCAGTTGAATAAAGCAATGGTAGTTAAAGATTGTCAAATGGTGGATCAAAACCACCTGGAACCCCTATCCCATAGTAGAGAATCCCTGCTTTAGAAGAACTTGGCCTTGCTCTAGGCCACTGGTTAGAGTCCTATTTCCAGTGGGAATTCAACCACCACCTCTCTTACTCCTGCCCTATAGAACCTTGCCTAATCAAGCCCATGATATTCTGTGGGACATGTTTTTTTTTTTTAGTTGGAGTCTCACTGTCGCCCAGGCTGGAGTGAAGTGGCACACTCACAGCCACCTCAGCATCGACCTGCTGGGCCCAGGTGATCCTTCCACCTCAGCCTTCCACGTAGCTGGAACTACAAGAACGTGCTACCACACCTGGATAATTTTTTTATTTATTGTAGAGACAAGGTCTTACCATGTTGCCCAGGCTGGTCTCAAACTCACGGGCTCAGGCAATCCTCCCACCTCGGCCTCCCAAAGAGCTGGGATTACAGGCTTGAGCCACTGCACCCGGCCTGTTGGACATTATTAATTGGACAAACACCCATGAGAGTTCTCTGAAGCTTGATTTAGCCCAGTCTGGGCTTCTCTTTCCCCAGCTAGCCCATCATAGCTCATGACCTAAATTATACCATGTCCCTAGTTTCTTGATTTAATGGAATATTTAGTTGGTTCCTACTGAGATAGAAATTAAGCAAGACTAGTTTCCTAAAATAAACAACATAGCTACTTTTTCAGGACAGGTAGCTGAGATGGGTTCTCTAGACAGGTAAATGGCCTGGTTTTCTGAGCTCCTACAGAGAAAACAGTTAAGAACCAGTTAAAGCCAGCTAGAACTAAGACAGTAATTAATTTGCCCATTACGGACCTTGCTCCTCATAATATACTTATCATATATTAGCATGCTAAATGACACACCCTTCAACACCATGACAGTTCCCATACAGCCCATTTACAGTAACAAACTGGGAGGAATCCCAGTTCCTAAAACTCTCTACCTCTTTCCCAGGAAACCCATGAATAATCCACCCCTTGTTTAGCATATAATCAAGAAATAACCATGAAAACAAAACCCCAGCAAATGCACTGAAAGACTCTCTAGAAAAAAAATTCACTGAAGGCAAATGCAGCCTCTCACAACAACGCTAGCTGGCACACTGATGTTGATGGGTTCTAGAACATTTAACTACCCCTACTATAAAGGGGCCCACCCTCCAAAAAATAATTCCGAGTTGGTTTTTTTTTTTTATTCCTCCTCATACAGTGTGTCCTTTCTGTTCCTCTTTTCTTTTAATAAACTTATCTTCACTTTATTTTTGTGGTTCAGTCTTGAATTCTTTCCTGCAAGAAGCCAAGAACCCACTTGGCATCTCAGGCTGGACCCCAACTTTGGAGTCCCCCATTCTGTGTCAAGATCACATCAATTGGTTCCAGATTTGTCAGTGCCAAATGAATATACGTATACGGTTGCTTAAACCACCCAATACAGATATTTGTGAATATGGTATAGATGGAGACAGTTACGAAAAAGTACCAAGGAGATAGAAAGTTCCTGTAAGTTAGGCAATATGTACAATTCTTAGCTGTTCATTATTAATTAGTACACTAAATTACTTTAAATTAAGAAAGAAAGATACGTTACCAAGTCATCAAAAATATCTCTCTGATGCACATGGATGGTAATTAGAGTTTCAAACTTCACTCTATCAAACTTGCTTAGATCATGTGTTGTCTGACTAATAAGAGTATTTAGAATATCCAAAAATTTCTGGTTGGTTATTTGCATGATTTTCCTGTCATCTTTTGCATTATGTAAAGCCTCTTCTGAATCATGCGTCCACAACATCTGAAGTCCCAGAAGCCCAACCTACAAATCCAGCAGACAAATATTTAAATTTGCCAAATATTTAAAGCACATCTGCAATAAAATTTGGTGGTCACTTATTCCCAGGAAGGTGAAAGGGTTTACTTATTTAAGAAAAAAAGAGAGACAGACATGCATTTCTCTGCTCCTGATGGGAGAGATATTTAAAGTTTTAACTATTGACATTTAATTATTTCAAAGTATAGAAAATAATTAAAATAGCAGCTATTATTTATTGAATTACATACATGATATGGCAGGTGCTTAAGAAATTTTTCTACGGAGGGCCTGAGACCACTAGATACCTCCACGCAATGGTTTTTCTTTCTCAAGAAAAGCAAATGGAATTAATGAACTGTTTATTGTATATTTATTCTTGAGCAGGGTTTTCTGAAGGTCTCTTTGCTCTTCTAAAAACAATATGCTGCCTATCTCCTTTCTTAATCTCTTACTCTTTCTAATACCCACATTTTAATCTACATTTATTTTCTGTCTTTATATTTATCTATAGAAGAGAAAGACTGAAAGTAAGAAGGGAAGCAGCATGTATCCTATGTACCCTAATGAAGGCATAAAGAAATTAGGAGAGGATATCACCTTAGGGCTACAATTTCTACCCCAGAAAAGGTAATAAAAGTAGCCTGAACATGCCACACCATCACCTCCTCGCTGAAACAGTTGTCCGTTGGGGAGCTCTTGTTCATCTGCAGAGACAAGTGACAGATCCAACATCATTTGGACCAAAAAAGAGGACTGAGAGTGGTGTGGACAGTCTGAATACTGTTTGGCATGGGCTCCTCAGTAGGAAAAGCAAGAATAAAGCCTGCTCCCTGTCCTTGGCTTATCAAGGACTTGAATATTTTTCCTGCCAGAGCAGTGGCCAATCCTGAGGTCTGCAAGTAAAGATAACTGAAAGCACCTGACTGAAGTGAACAATGGGATCTAGAGAAAATAAGTCAGTGTCAAGAAGCCCCCAAGAGCAAGCAGATTTGGCCCTGACAGCAGCAGAAGAAAGTACAAGAGGGGTAAGGCAGGGAGGAAAAAAAACAACAACAGTGTAGCAATGTAAAAAAGCTTACTTTCACTTTACTTTGGTGGCTCACTGTTGAATTCTTTCTTGCGCAAAGCCAAGAACCCAGGGTCCCTCAGGCTGGACCTCAACTTTGGAGTTCCTGTCTGCTGGTCTATTTTAAAGACATTACACAGAAAACCCACTGTATAATGGTGTATACCCATTATGGTGTATAATGGTGAATTTTTTTTTTTTTTTAGTCTCACTCTGTCGCCCAGACTGAAGTGCAGTGGCCACTCCCGGCCACCGCAGCCTCCACCTGCTGGGCTCCGGCGATCTTCCACCTCAGCCTTCCGAGTAGCGGGAATTATAGGCATGCACTACTATGCCCGGCTGATTTTTTTATTTATTGTAGAGATGAGGTCTTGCTGCCCAGGGGAGTCTCGAACCCACGGGCTCAGGCAATCCACTCACCTCAGCCTTCCAAAGGCGCGGGATTACAGGCTGAGCCACTGAGCCCGGCAATGGTGAATTTTTAAAATGATAGTCCTGGAGTCACCAAGAACAGCTTAAATTATGTTTTTATATCTTATATTCAGTCTAAGACAGCAAGAGACTTAACGGTGAAAACTGGAGCATGGTATGTTAAAAAATAAATAAAAATAATGCTCATTCTTTGATTCCTATAATATGCACATTAAGAAATATCGGCGGGGTGTGTTGGCTCAAGCCTGTAAACCCAGCACTTTGGGAGGATGAGGCAAGAGGACTGCCTGAGCCTGCGGGTTCGAGATCAGCTTGGGCAACATGGTGAAACCTTGTCTCTACAATATATCAAAAAATTAGCTGGGTATGGTAGCGCATGCCTGTTCTGGCTATGGAAGGCTGATGTGGAAGGATCACCTGAGTCCAGCAGGTGGACGTTGGGGTGGCTCTGAGTGTGCCACTGCACTCCAGCCTGGGCGACAGAGTGAGAATCTGACTCAAAAAAAAAAAAAAAAAATCAGAAAGCACTGTCTGTTTTCACTTATATGTAAAAGCTTTAAAAAGCTGATATCATAGAAGTAAAAGTAGAACAGAGGATACTAGAGGCTGGGAAGGGTAGATAGAAAGGAGGGATAGGGAGAGATTTGTTAAAGGATACAAAATTACAACTAGATAAGAGAAATACTTCTAATGTTCTAGACCACTGTAGGATGACTATAGTTAGCAATAATAGATAGTTTCAAATAGCTAGAAGGAGGATATTAAATGTTCCCAACACAAAGAACTAATACATGTTTGAGATTATGAATATGCTAATTACCCTCATCTGATCACTACAGATCACTACGTATGCCACAAATATGTACAATTATCTTATGCCAATGTAAAAAAGAAGAAAGGGAAAAAAAGCAATAAATAAGTAAATAAATAAAACACTAAAAGGAAATACACTAAAATTTAACAGTTGTCATTTCTGGGTGGTAGAAATGTGGGAAAATTTTATATTACTTTCATGTTTTTCAAATTTTTCCAAATTTTAGCAGCAATGATTCATTGCATTCATAATCTTTGAAACATATTTTAGAAAAAAGAAGAGGTGAAATTTTAAACAATTTTAGATAAGCACTTTAACTTGATAATGGGAAAATTTCAGTTATTTGAAAAAAACTGCTTTATAAATTTTATGTGTGTGTGTGTGTATATATATATATATATATATATATTTTTGTTTTTGAGTTGGAGTTTCACTCCGTCGCCCAGACTGGAGTGCAGTGGCCGCTCCTGGCCACCGCAGCCTCAACATGCTGGGCTCCGGCGATCCTTCCACCTCAGCCTTCCGAGTAGCCGGAATTACAGGTGCGCGCTACCACGCCCGGCTGATTTTTTATTTATTCTAGAGATGACGTCTCGCCAAGTTGCCCAGGCGGGTCTCGAACCCGCGGGCTCAGGCAATCCATATAAATATATATATATGTATGTATTTTAAAGAAAATCCTGAAAGCTAGTCAACTTTATGTCATGCTCAACTTCATCACTGTTCTGAATTTGCTCCCAACTCTCCACCTAATGCTAAATCTTTAGTCTAAATTAGACTGAGCCTCCTTTAATACATTATGCCAATTTTCAAACACATGAAGGGAAAATAAAAAGGCAAGGCGGGATTTCATTTCAGGAAAATGTATGCTCATATCTATATCTGTATCACATATATGTATTGGTGTAGTATATGTATATATACAGACAGTCCCTTAGTCAAGATGGTACAACTTATTATTTTTTTTACCTTGCAATGTACGAAAATGATATACCTTCAGTAGAAATTGTACTTCAAGTACCCATATAACCATTCTGTTTTTCACTTTCAGTACAGTATTCAATAAATTATATGACAGTCAATACTTTACTATAAAATAGGCGTTGTATTAGATGATTTTGCCCAACTGTAGGCTAAGTGCTTTGAGCATGTTTAAGGTAGGCTAAGCTAAGCTATAATGTTTAGTAGGTGTATTAAATGCATTTTCAGTTTACCAGATTTTCAACTTATGATGGATTTATTGGGAAATAACCCCATCATAAGTTAAGGAGCATCTTTATGCAAATATATATACTGTACATATACACAGACATACAAATATATCTGCAAAATAAAAATTCCATACGTATTGTTAGTCTTATATATATCTTTAACTATGGGAAACAGTGGCATATCCTCTTCTGGAGAATGGGGTGGGTTGTTATAGAATAATGTAGGTTGACAAGCCAGTGGCTGGGAGCTAAGGTCAAAATGAGAGGGGGTAGACCTCTGTAATTCAAAGCCACAACAGCCTCATACTGTCAGGCCAACCAACTACTAAGCATCTCCTCCCCTTATTTCCATTTCTTTTAACCATTATTTAAACATTGTGTGTTCTCACCTGTGCTGGAAAGTGGTTGAGGAAAGGTAAGAGTTGAAATCCTGAATCACTGATCTGATAGAACGCGGATCTAATTATATTATGTAATGATGACATCTGCATTTTTAACAATTCCAGAAGCCAAATCTCTACAGGACCTTTGGCCATAACAGAATTATCCAACTAAAAAAAAATTATAAATATGTTATGAATTGATAATAAGTTGGTATTTTTACAAATGTAAAAATTTACACTTAATAAATCATAGTATCTCAATGCCAAGCAAATAGTTTCATATTTTATACATATATATTTAAATATACAGAACCTCCTCCCCTTTTTTGTCTGTAAGGGAATTATATTCTCCTCAACCTAAGTTTTTAAATAGATTCTAATAAAATTTTAGCCAAGGTAAATTACAATGATTTTTTCTCCTTCTCTTGATATGACGGCCAGCATACGATCATAGTCTTTTGCATGAAATGTCACCTCATTGATGTTGTCAGATACAGCAGGGAGATGTGGCTGTAAGAAGTACAAGACAGAGCAAAAACATCACACATGAGGCTAAACACAAAAGCAGTTAAGATGTTTTTAAAACCTCAATTGTTTTTTTATCTTTTTAAAAGAGTAAGAATTTATTTCATTATCAAAAAAAAAAAAAAATACAGACCCTCCACTTTGACCCTTGACTGACTTGGAGGCCCACTTTTTAAAATCCAGCCCTATAGAATGTTTTCTCCAAGTCCTGCAAATTCCCCCTCTCATCCTATGGAGACTGGACTAATGACTGTGACCCTCCTCCAGCTGGAGACGGCGATACTGCCCCAGCCCTTTTCCCTCCCAGATCCAGCTCAGTCCTGTCCTCTCTCCTGTCCCCTCTACCTTGGACTTTTACAGCACCTTTCCCTCCTCTTTTCTTATCCCCATGACTCCCCAGAAACCAACAAGGAAGATAATATTAGCCATTTCCCAGATCCCTAAACCAGAAACAGCCCTCAGCTGGGTGCCTGAGTGCCTCCCTTGCCCAGTTCTCCACAGTTTTTCTCTTCCTCTTGGAAGTACTGCTCTCGAAAATGACTAAAAGCATTTGAGAAGCATGCTGGGGGAGGTGTGGGGGGGGGAGGACAAATCTCAACCACCACCCCATTTGATCCAAGAATGTTCAGAGTAAAATACAGAAAATGATGACTTACACTTAATGAATGCATATTGTATGCTAGAGACTTTGCTACGCATTATTTCATGTAATGTTCATGACAATCCTGTGGAGGGGGAACCATTAATATCCCAATGAAACAGATAGAAAACTGAGACATAGAAAATTAAGGAGTCTGCCAAGGTCATACAGTTAGAGAGTGGCACAATTGCTGCCTCTTGCTCACGAACAACACTGGATTGCATCAGGTTGATAGGCTCCAAAAACACAGAAAATAGGACATTTTATAATCAACCATCATTATTAATCCTCTCCTTTCCTGCCTGTACTTTTAAGATGTTAACTTCACTTTTATCTTGACTACATATGCTGTGGAAAAAGCAATTTAGGTCACAGATACTTAGAACATACCTGTATGGTGTGGGAATCACTGGCTTGTCCGAGAATTTCCAGGAGAACCGGATCAGATACAAAGAAGAATCTTGGAAATAGTAATCGCTTCTTCTCCAAATACCTTCAAATAAAATCAACAGTGCATTGCCAAGTGATTTTTTTTTTTCTGGAGTTTTTTGGTTGTTTGTTTCATTTTGTTTTGCCAATTATTAGCATCTTCACTAAGATAATTGCAAACACCTGTGGTCATTTATCATTTGCCTCTGCAATGTCTAGTGAGAAACCAAAGTCCATTCTCCACCATGGATGGCACTTGGGAAAGCAAGAAAGAGACTAAGAGTAAGGCCGCCCCATCATCTATTGCTTTCTCCTTTATCATCGGGAGCCCTTCTACGACCTAAGAGTATTGGGAGCACTGTGGCTTTAACCGAGGGCAAACACATAACCTATTTCCAAACCAGGACATTTTGAGAGTGAAAGGAAGGACAAGTAACCATTAAGCCAGAACAGAGGCATAAACTTCAACACACCAGGATATCTCATCATACTATTTCAAAAAGAAAATGAGAATAAACTGCTTTTTAAAAAAGTATCCATGAATTTGTCTAGTAATTGTTCTCTTAGTGCACATTTCTACTCCATGCCTGTAGTGATTTGAATGGTAGTTTCCACAAAAAATATGTCTATGTTCTCTTCCTGGTGAATGTGACCTTATTTGGAAAAAGGGTCTTGCAGCTGTAATGAAGTGAAGGATCTTGAGAAGATATCATTTTAGATTATCTAGATGAGCCTTGAATTCAATGTGTAAGAGACAAAAAGAAAAAAGAGAAAAAGGTCAGGTGAAGACACAGAGATTGGGTTATGTAACCACAAGCCAAGGAACTCTTAACAGCCACCAAAAGCCGGAAGAAGCAAGGAAGGATTCTCCCTTAAGCCTCCAGAGGGAGCTGACACCTTGATTTCAGACTTCTTGCCTCCAGAACAGTGAGAGAATCAATTTCTGTTGTTGTTTTTTTTTAAAGAGACAGAGTCTTGCTCTGTTGCCCAGGCTATAGTGCAGTAGTACAATCACAGCTCACTGAACTCCTGGGCTTAAGTGACCCTTCTGCCTCAGGCTCTTGAGTAGTTGGTACTACAGGCACACACGATGCACCCAGCTAATTATTTTATTTTTTGTAGACATTGGGTCTCGCTTTGCTGCCCAGGCTGGTTTTAAACTCCTGGCCTCAAGCAATCCTCTTGCCTCAGGCTCCCAAAGGGCTGGGATTATAAGAGTAAGCTACCATGCCCAGAAAGTTCTGTTGCTTTAAGCTACCTAGTTTGTGGCAATTTGTTACAGCAGCCCAGGAAACTAGCACAATGTCTTATCTCACCCACTCCCAAGTCAAAGGTGCCTTTATGTGAAATTTTAAATTCCTATTCCCACTTCAGCCATCACTACCAAACTAGAAATGCAATCTACTTGTTTGGGATAAAACACTATCACATATAAAATGATACGTGATGTAAATATTAAACTCTTACCCTGTAAGTGACTTCTGACATACTTCCAACTGTTCGTGTAAATGAGGTAAAAGTTGCCCCATGGTTTCGTCTCCAACACAGCAACTAATCACATTGGGATTCTCGTGAGCTCGCTGCATTATTTTTATCCATGACTTGTCTATATTCTGAAAACGTTTTGCTTCCTGAAAACAAATCCACAGTCAGTAAAGATTAGCATTTGGGTAATTGAAAAAAGCAAAATCTTCACCTTGGAATTTTCTGTAGCTCTTCAAACCAGCCTCTGTTAGTCTCAAGCTGCATAATTTAAACAGACATTTTTTTTTCCAGCCAAATTAATTCTGAACAACAAAAATTCAAAGTTATAAAACTACTTATTAAAATACTGCTTTATCACAATGGGGTTTATTGCTTATTTGTTTCATTGCACTTAATATGTTTTTCAAAGTACCACATGATTAATTTGCAGAGCTATCAACCTAAAGTTCAAATCTAGTGTTTCAGCACCCCAGGTGTTTTAGTTTGATGAGCAAACTGAAGAAGCATGAAAATAATTTGATCTCAGGATCCTTGGAATAATTACAGTTCAACAGTACCCCAGGAAAAAAAAAAAACATAAAAACACAAAACAAAACTTTATTTGCATTTTTGCAAATGAAAATTTTTTATCTCCTATGAATGATATTAAGCTTTGCACTCAATTGCAAAAATGCCTCCAGAAACTACCATAATCTTGCCTCTTTTAAAAATGTATCTTTCTGATTTAAAAAAATATATATATTAGTTTAATGTTTTAAAAATGTGTTACAAAAGGAAATTAGCCATTTCAAATCCTTTTAGCCCTGATTTAATGTATATAGATCCTTTTTGTAGACACAGAAATTTGGGAAGAGCAGGCTTGATTTTATGAGGAAAGTTATCTTCGTAGACTACAACTATCAGTTGGTTATTGGCATTTACTTAAAAGGCCCCAGTAGAACTGTTTTAAAGGTTTTGTTACAGCCTTCTAAGACTAAACTCCCTTGCTCCATAGAATGTTTCTGACCTGCTTGTAGTAGACTTACTAATAGTTAATGTATGCTTACCAAATACAGATTAATTTTAATGCTACTCTAGAGGAATACTATAATGCTCTTGGAAAAGGTGAACCACTATAATTTAATATTGCTGTATTTGAATGTACTGTACACCCTCAAACAACCTCAAGATTATTCACTGTTTGAAAATATATAAAATTTTTTAAAAAGAAAATAAACTATGCAAGTTTCTTCTTTCTGCTAAGGTAAATCAGAAGTCAGTGCTTTTTTAAAAAAAACGTTTTCTGTGAAATGCCAAATAGTGAAGATTTTACACCTTGGACAGACGGTTTCACTCAACTCTGCTGCTGGAGTGCTAAAGCAGTCATAGACAATATATAAATGAGTGGATATGTCTGTGTCTCAATAAAACTTTATTTATAGAAACAGGTGAGAGGGCCATAGTTTGCCAACCCCTGGTATAGTCAAGCCTTGACTATATGCCTTTGTGAAGACTTTTACAGAGCTGTATAGACAACACACCAAAGTATTTTATCAGTAAATTACAGAAAGCATATTTACCTGAGGCAGCTGTTTGGCAATATCTCCACCTACAAACACAGCTTCAAGATAAACCCAAAGATTTTGTACTACAAGCCATTCTTCAATTATATCTGAGGAAGTGGATAACTTATATACCCAATTCTGGATATTTTTTTTAAATGGAGTATTATATCTAAAAGTAAGAATGGAAAATATCACATTTCAAGGAAGGTTTAGAAAATAGTATTGCCTAACAAAGTAAATCACAAGAGAAATAATCCTTTGGGAGTGAACATCTTGTCTTAAATAGGCATTCCCTAATAAATATTATACAGCTAATAAACTTTTTGCTTTTTATGAATAAAACTCCTATTATTATAGAGGTTTTAATTATTGTTCCCATGTGTCCGTCACAGAATAGGAAAATGGGCCAAGTTTTACGGCACAGAGGTCCAGCCAAGGAATTGTGCTGGTTGCTTCTGGGAGTAAGGGGGAAACAAGGAGTAAGATGGTTTTCTAAGACTTCTGTGAACCAAATTCAAGTGGGGACTGCCTGTGGGAGTAACACATAAGACACTGTCTGTCATGCCAAAAGGAAAAATACAAACAGCCTCACTCAAAAGTGGGCAAAAGACATGAATAGACACTTCTCAAAAGAAGATACACGGGCAGCCAACAGACACATGAAAAAGTGCTCAGCCTCACTCATCATCAAAGAAATGCACATCAAAGCCACACTGAGATACCACCTAACCCCAGGAACCAATGGCCATCATTAATAAAACAACAACAGATGCTGGCGAGGATGTGGAGAAAAAGGAACACTTCTACACTGCTGGTGGGAATGCAAACTAGTGCAACCTCTTTGGAAGGCATTGTGGCAATTTCTGAAATGCAAAAAAAAAAAAAAAAAAAGACACTGTTTGTTACTGGTGTGGGAAATTACTGAATCTAGAGTAAGAGACCACTGTCTAGAGATTTTCTTCTTATGAATAGCCTTGAAGGCTTCATCCAACAAGAAACAGACTATCTCTAAAGGCAGGACAAGTCAGAACCCTAAAGATCAGGAGAAGGTTAGTTATTACCAGGTTTACCCAGAGAAAGATTACTAAAAAGCTTCAGTTCTGATGAAAACTTACAGCTATACTCGTCCCACCCACAGATAACACAATCCACCAGGCACTGCAACTAGATTTTGTAGTTTCTAGTCCCAGGAGAACTACCCAGAATGGCATGGCTTAAGTGTTTATGAGAATACAAGGAATCCAGAAAGCTGAACACAACAAAGACAGGAAACAGAGTGAATGCCATCAAAGAAGCTACGGGTAAAGATCCCAATTCCCTACAGTTAGAGCAGGAAGCTGACTTCAGTTTGTAGCAATGGCAAGTAGTTTTGATGTGATGTGGTGGCATTTGCTTGTTGACTAGACTCTTCACACTTTTCTTGATCCAGGAGAGAATGACTTAAGGTGCTCACATGTAGAGTGGGCTTTTCTAGGTGTGGTCTGATGCCTGAGTGCAACCCATAACTTCTCTGGAAGCCCATGTTATACATGGAGTTGTAAATGGAGTTGTCCAAAACTTGCTTCATGGAGGTAGGTAATCCAGTTGTACAGGCAGTAAAAGGCATTTTTCCTAACACCCAATTTACACTGTCCCTTTAGCCATTGGTCTAGAGCTGAAAGGCAGCCAATATGCCAAAAACATCTTCAAAATCAAGACATGTAGACTTTAGAGAGATGAAATACATAAATAGTTAAGATCAAAAATGGCCCTGTGCAGAGAATAGGAAGAGTGATGATCTTTGATGAAGTATAACTTCCCAACAAGTAAAAGGTAGATCTGAAAGAAAATCTAGCATAACTAATTTCTGTCCTTTGGCCAGGTACTTGCATTGCACAACTTTGTGTGAATGAACCCACCATGACTGATAGGAAGGCCCACGAAGTCCCACAGAATCATGGATCTTTCACCAAGAAAATGTCACAATCCAGGCAATATCTTCAGTCACCTCTCCTCCATGGAGACATACAATTTCCTTCTGGAGTTACATTAAGGTCATCCTAGAGATTCAGCAGTCACTGTCTGCTATAAGGTCAGTCCATGGTTAGTTATGGAATGGGCTTTCCAGATCCACTTGCTGCTGCTGCAGAATATGATGACTTCTTAGCTATCCTTCTATCTTTCTAGCAGGGCCCCAGCATTGAGTTTACAAATGTATCAATAGGCACCAAGTAAGTCAGGTTATGTCAAAAGTATGAATTTTTAAAAGTCTTTGCATCTTGAATTCCTTGGCTGCAGACATTGCTCAGGTGAATCTACAGCCCTTCTTTAAGAGGTCATCATTCGGGAAGTCACGATGGCAAGATTTTCAATTAACCATGGGGAGGTAGCAGCCTGTGAAATCTAGAACCCATTGAATATCCTATGGTCACCTTTGTCAGGAGGATTCAAATTCCCTGAAAGCAAAGGATGTACCCTAGGATCTTAACTTCAATAAATTCAACCCAGAACTCCCTGAACTTGAAGCTTTATAGATTAGTACATTACCCGAATATAAGACTGTCTGCGGGGCTAGGGGTAAAATACAAGATGTCACTCATTAACCAGTGATCCTAACCTGGAGAAGAGTGACTGGGAAGAGCTATCAGATTTTTCTTAAGAGTGCTAGGGAAACAGGGGTTGCTAATGCTTAGGTCAAAGACCTGACAAGATACTTAATCTGACTGAGTCCCATTGGAATTTCCTAAAGCTGCACTCAAGATCACAGGCACCTTTGAGATGGTCCACAGTTCAATGATGAACAGGTTGCTTCATTCAGGCCACGGTGGTCCCAGCACTTTTTACCATTAAAAATACAAGCCTCACCAGGCACGGTGGCTTACGCCTATAATCCCAGCACTTTGGGAGGCCAAGCTGAGAGGATTGCCTGGGTCCACGGGTTTGAGATCAGCCTGGGCAACTTGGTGAGACTTCATCTCTACAATAAATCAAAAAATGAGCCGGGCACATGCCTGTAGTTCCAGCTACTTGGAAGGCTGAGGTGGAAGGATCCCTGGGCCTAACAGGTCAAGGCCACAGTGGCCGTGAGTGTGCCACTGCCCTCCAGCCTGGGCAACAGAGTAAGACTCCAACTCAAAAAAAAAAAAAAAAAAAAGCAAGCCTCAGGCCAGACATAATGGTTTATGCTTGTAATCCCAGCACTTGGGAGGTGGAGGCAAGAGGACTGCCTGAGCCCAGGGGTTCGAGACCATCCTGGGTAATTTGGAAAGACCTCGTCTCTACAAAAAGTTAAAAAATTAGCCGGGTGCGGTGGCGCATGCCTATACTTCCAGCTACTTGGAAGCCTGAGATGGAAGGACCATCTGAGCCCAGCAGGTACAGGCTGCAGAAGCTGTGAGCATGCCACTGCCCTCCAGCCTGGGCAACAGAGTGAGACTGATTCAGGAAAAAAAAAAAAAAAAAAAGCAAGCTTCTAATGCTTTCATGTGTGACCAGCAGGCTTTTTTCCTGGGCCTTCAGGTGAATACTTGAATGGAGTTAGCCAAAGAAGGCAATGATGACAAATCATAGAACAAAGGAGAGAGAAGATAAACTGAAGTCATCTCAGTGGGAGGCCAAGATCTTCAGAGGATAAACTGTCAGTTTGGGCAGTTATTATGATGGGGTCCACCAGAAAAAATAGGGAAGGAGAGATAACTACTATGAAAGAAGAGACAGAGGCCATGATTATTAGGGGAAATAGTTCATCGACAGACAGACAAAATCTAGCAATCTAAAACAGAACTCTTCCTATGGGATGTCACAGCTGCAAAACTGGGATTTTACCTGGTATTGTACCCGATCTAAATACCCAACTTAACCCTCTCCCCCAAATTATAAAATTACCTGTTGCTTAGTAAGGATCCTAAGACCATTAAACTATCCTCCATCAAAGTGATAATTTCTCCTGATTCAGTTCCTTTGAGCAGGAGCTCTCCCTTTCCCTTAAATGCCGCAAAACTCAGATTTTGGTTGGTCCAATTCTCAATCACCTGAGTCAGCTTGGCTTCAATATCCTTCTCTTTAATGGCAGATATGCAAATATCCTTTGGAGGAAAATAAAAGAATGTGTCATGAGGTTCCCAACCACGAATTAAGTACATCATAAACTCACAGAATTCTTTTAGCCTGGAAGGTACCTCGATGTGATCTAGTTCATTTAGTCATTTTACATCCAAGAAAACAAAGGCTCAAGATCATTGTGTTGCAGTTTGACACTAGAGCCTTACAACTATCTGACTAATAATTATTTTCCTGTATCACATACTTGATGCAATGGAGCTTAAACCAACATTTTCTTGACCATATTTTTAATTGGGGTTTTTGGCTAAAATGCTGATAATCACAGCTGCTTTGTCTATTCTGGAGGCTAGCTATGAAAATCAGATGAGAATATCTGTAAGGGTCTTTTGAGTTCTTCCAAGTAACACATAGATATTACTATATTCCCACCTAATCAGGCCCTAACATATCTCATTTGCTTAAAAGTCCATTTTTTTCTTATGGGTTTTCCTATTTTTCTGAGAATATTGATAAGAAAGTCTCACAAAAGAAGATACAAGTAACATATTTTCCCCACAATGCTTCCACTTATTTTCAGACTTAGAATCACAGAATCACGGAGATGGAATGTAAGGTGTGTGATATTTCCACAAGTAATTATGACACAAATGAATGTGTAATAAATGTCATAAGAATGATGTGAACCATGGTGAGTTCTGAGGAGGGAGAAGTGACTTCTGCCTGTGCCGAGGAGGAAGGCGTCATGGAAGGGTAAGTGGGATTCAAACAGAGGGTGGCTAGGGAGGGAGCGGACTTTCTGTGTGGAGGAGACAGGCTTCCTTTAGAGGCAGTGAGTGCAGTAACAGTAGGAATCCAGTTTGGTTAGTGGTAGGGTACGTGTAGCCAAGTAACAGCATGTATCTGAGGTGGACGGTACTGAGAATCTGCGGGTCAATAATGGATCCCTAGAATTACCTGAAACTGTAAAATCAAGTTTTCAAAGCATAGCCCATGAGTTCTATGAACACAGACAATATACTCTTAAGCAAAGAAACCTATTTATAAGAATGAAATGATCACCAAAGTGTTTCTCTTAGATTGTGTCCTTTAATAGTAACTTAGTTTTATTTACAAACAGGACAAAAATGCTTTGAAAGCAAAACTTTTTGTGTGCATATGCTGCTAAAAAGAGGCAAGAGGAGGCAGAAAATCCAAATCATATATATGGGAGATTTCTGGTCACATGGTGCATTTTCTCATCTCCAAAAACATAAAATAATAGATAAAACACACACAAAAAAAAGAAAGAGAGAGAGAGCAAAAAACAAGAAAAGAAAAATAAAGGAAAAGAAAAAACAGAGCCAGGCTTAAAAACCAGATAAACATCTTCATGAACCAAAAAGTGGAAAAATATGCAAATCAGCTAGTGGAGCCAAAGCTTGGGCCTGAGGGCCCTGCGCAGTGGGGCCAGGCTTTGGTTCCCATGTGATAAAAAAGACGGAAAGTGGTCTATATGAGAGGTAGCACCTGGGTTAGGGTCTATAGCCCTCCATTCAGAAAGGAGCTGAAAGTACTGCCTCCAGCTGCCATCTGGGAATCTAGTTAAGTGAAGCTGTCAGTTTGGGGACTGGAGTGACATAGAACCCGCCCCACAACCAGGATCTGAAACAGGTCAGCTCATGCCTGAATGGTCACACCATAGCAAAATAGGGGATGTCGACTGCTTTTTATGACATCTGGCTGTGAGGGAAGATGAGTGGTGGGAGAGGCAATCACAGGACTACTAGACAAGGAAAGATAAGACACAGGAAGAGAGAAACAACTTTAACAGATTATACATGACAAAATTTTCAAGTATATTATTCCAAATAAATAAAATGTTTAATAAACATCTTAAATAAAAATTATAAAATCCATGAAAAACTCTAAACTAGAGGATTAGCAAACATAAAAACTCAGTCCAGGTGAAATTAATTTTAAACAACAATCTGAAAAACAGAACTTAAATTGGAGTTGTCGGAGTACAGAAAGTACAGACAAAAAAATGGTGGCCATGGGCCAGGCACATTGGCTCACAACTGTAATCCCAGCACTTTGGGAGACTGAGGTGGGAGGACTGCTTGAGGTTGCAGTGAGCTATGATGATGCCACAGCACTCTAGACTGGATACAGAGTGAAAACTCATTTCCAAAGAAAAATAATTAATTTAATTTAAAAATATTGTCCATGAGTTAATAAATGTTATTGCAAGGGAAACCTCTACTTTAGTATACGTCTAAACTTTTTTGTCATAAATTTTAAATAATTATGTTTAAAATTCTGAGATAAGTGAAGACATTTATAAATCTATGCATCTGAAACTTAAAGATCTGAAAATATATAAAAGAATCTGAAAAATGCTAGAAAAAAAGTAGGAATAAAAAAAGAATAGGTAGCCACAAAACAGCAATTAAAAATCCTGGAAAGAAAAAAATGTAATAATGGAACATTTTAGCAACTTAACAGACCTAATAGGAAAAAGTAAAGAATTCAAAACTTGGAGAATAAAACTTCACCAAGAACACAATAAAAAATAAGCAGATTTTTTTTTAAACTGGAAGTGCAGTTAAGGAACACAGAAGAGAGACTGAGGAACTCCAAAGCAAATGTATTTCAAATAACCATATTATCTCCGAATAACAGGATTATATTGTACAATCCAAGCACGTTCAGGATCTTTCCAAATGTTGAGGGTGCGTTATAGAGGGCAATCAATATACCCTCTAATAAAATGTCTCTGCAATTCTCAGAAAAGAAAAATATTATGCTCTTTAATGGATCATTGATTAATATGACATTACACTTTTATGTACCTCAATATCATCCTTATTTTTAAGGAGTGGTGCTTCCATGATATTTCTAAGACAAAAAGTATCAGATTCCACATCAAATGGGGTTCCAGTTAACTCGGAGATTCGATCCCAGTGTCTCTGTTTCATCGCCTTATTGGTCATCATTTCCAGGAGAGGACATGACTCACTGAAATCATCAATTCTTTTTTTGAGATCCAAAAAAGCTTGCCAATCTTTAAGTCCTTTTGGAAGTTTACGACATCTTTCAGAAAGAATGAAAAATTATGTCACCTTCACACTTTTTTTGAAGAAAGTTTTATGTACATACATATATCAAGGAATAAATTAGCTTGTGAAATACTTATAAAATCCTAAAGTAGGGATTATTTTTAAAAGTGAGCTAATTCCATTGAAACTTACCTGTTTTGAAATTCTTGCAGTTCTGCATTAATTTTTTCAATATCTACATCTCCCCAAAGTATTTCATAATAACCACTAATACTGCCCATCACAGTATCATACAGTCCATACAGCTTCTGCAACAAGTTGAGTTCCTTTCTGAAAAACAAAATGATTAAGTCAACATATAACATGTATTTTTAAAATAAATTCCATTATTAAATAGACAGTTCATCCAATCAAATATTTCATATACTATGTGTATAAGATACCAAATTCATACAACTATATCAGTTTCTAATACAAAGACTTTGTTAAAGATCTGTAAATAAGGTCAAGTTTATGGGTCCCAAATATTCTAAATCATACTGTAACTTGACATTAACAAATGGTTTAATTATTTTATAAAGGAAAAATCTGTTTTTCTTTTTTTTTATGAGAAACTTGTGACCAAAACTTGATACCAAGATCAAAGCTAAGGTTTTACTGGATTTTTTTTCTTTCAAATACAAGATGAATTTATTTATTTATTTATATGTTTTTGGAGTCAGAGTCTCACTCTGTTGCCCAGGCTAGAGTGCAATGGCACGCTCACAGCCACCCCAGCGTAGACCTGCTGGGCTCCAGCAATTCTTCCGCCTTAGCCTTCACAATCATAGCTCACTGCAACCTTGAACTCTAGACTCAAGCAATCCTTCCACCTCAGTCTCCCAAGTAGCGCTGAGATTATAGGTGTGAGCCACTGCACTCAGTTGAAGCTGGATTTTAATGAGAACATTTCCCTTAACTAAGCCCTGATCTGCTTTAAGTCTGAGCTTAAACATCCCTTTCTACATTATAACAAGAATGAAAGGTCCAAAGGCAAAGTTCTTAATTTTGTAAAACACTAAATTGACTATTCAACAGAATTTGTGGATTCTGTCAGAAATCTCTCAATCCTCAGCATACCAGAGGTTCTACCTGACCCAATTTTAGTTGTCCAGTTTATTTTTCAAGTATTTCTAACTATTCCTAAAGACTGACATTAATAATATCCCTTATTAGAGATACTCCAAAGAACAAAAACAAAATATATTTAAGATTTTAATGGAGTAAAACTCACTCTAGCTTGCAATTACCATATAGGTGCATTAGACCTTCTTATAAATTTAAGGCACATTTTCCAATCTTAGTTATCTTATTTTTCCAATTCTTAATTTGTTTTTATTCTTCATCATTCTAAAAAGTATTTCATCACTACTCACTGTTTATTTCCAACTATGCTAAAAATCACTAAAATAACAAGAGAGGAATGATGCACTCTCCTAAAGGATGATGTAATAGTGAACAAAATCACTATTATGTCATCTTTCAGGTTTCTTATTGTGTTGCCCCAAGTACTGCATCACCTTTCAAGAAAGTATATAAAAATAATTCCAGAGACACTATTTTGGTAGTCTTTTGATGTTTGCTTGTTTAGCTTTCACTTCATACAGTTAATAATTCAGAATTTTTCATTTTTACCTAAAATAGTAAAGAGAAGAAAACTGACAAAGATATGTGCTTCCCAGGTATTAAACAGAAAAGAGACAAAAAGCAGCACTCTAGTTTCTAATTTTGATGGTGAAATAAATTGTATAAGTGAAATATCACATTAAGAGACTTCAGGTGACAATAACCTACATGAATTGTATGAAACTTAGTAATTTATGAATGAAAAATAGATTTCCATGGACTTCAATAGAGGCAAGGGTCTCATCATACAATATTTAGCAACAAGAACCTAGACCATCTCATTTTGTTAAAAAAGATTAGTGACATGGGCCTCCATTATATTTGTGTACGTTGTTTTTATTTTTTATTTTTTTTATAGAAACGGGGTCTCACTGTGTTGCTCAGACTGGTCTCTCAAACTCCTGGCCTCAAGAAATCTTCCCACCTTGGCTTCTCAAATGTAAGTTTTATTTGACACATTTCATAATTGGACAAATGTTGAAGCCAGATGTGTTTCTATGGACATGTGATTTGAAATTTTAAAAATTCATTGAATTTACCATTCTTTTTAAAAGTAAAGATTTTTGTATGTATAGCGCAAAGAAGATGATAATCCACCTTTCTTTTTTTTTTTTTTTTTGAGTTGAAGTCTCACTCTGTCGCCCGGCCACCGCAGGCTCGATCTGCTGGGCTCTGGTAATCCTTCTGCCTCAGCCTCCCAAGTAGCCAGAACTATAGGTGCGCACTACCATGCCTGGCTAATTTTTGATTCATTGTTGAGACAAGGTCTCACAAAGTTGCCCGAGTGTGTCTCGAACCCACAGGCTCAGGCAATCCACTCGCCTCGGCCTCCCAAAGTGCTGGGATTACAGGCTAAGCCACCGAGCCCAGCCAACAATCCACCTTTCAACAAAATCATGAGTGTCTAAGTTTTCAACAGTCTTGAGTTTTCACGAGGCAAGGGCAAGATACATCAGAAGTAATAGTAAGCTAAGATCCACTGGAGACACATTTGAAATCTAGAATCAGTGTTTATACCATGGGCATGTTCCAGGTTCATGCTGATGAGGAGTTAGTCGCATTCAAATGCTAGTCTTCATTTTGTGTATTTCATCTTTAAACCAGGACATCATGGAGTAAACATTTGAATTTACACTCTTTAAATTCTTATTAAGTCTTCTAATAAAAGTGCTTTTCATCATTTTTTATTTCTTGGTAAATAATTCGTAAAATTACTTTAAACATCAAAATTAAAATGGTCCATTGGTCCAGATGTTAAGTGGGGATGACTCTTTTTCCTGCTGCTTTGAGGGTTAACATGTTGACTCTCAGACTGAGCATGCATATCAATCACCTAGAGAGTAGGTAAAAATGTAGATTTCCTAGGACCCAATCCCAGAGATTCTAATTCAGTAAATCAGTGATGAGGACCAGAAGTATACAATTCTAAAACAACTGGCCAGTGGGTTAAGTTTGGAGAATGATTGTTTTAGAAAGAAATTACAAACCATCTACCTTAAGTGGCTGAAGCATTAATTTATCTTCAGAAAATTCCGTGTCTTCCTTGCCATGAAATTTTTATGCTGTGACTTTGAAGGAAGTCAACATAAAGTGCTTTTCTAAAGCCAAGACTCTAATGAGCTCTGTATTAATGTTGCTTTTGAGGAAAGTTATACATAAAATTCATACTATATTTATATATTTATAATTTATATTATATTTAAAATTTTAAATATTCTAAAATTCTATTGAAATATATTGGTTTAGATCTATGATTTAAAATCAATTAAGTTCTTTGTACTTAAATCTCAATAAAGTCTACGGCTAGCCAATGAGGAAGAGCATTTTAGCATAAATGTAGTAAGAAGAGAAGGGGAGACAAGGAGGGTTATTCCTCTAAATAAACAAAATTTATTCAAAATTGCAGTGCTTCTGCATAATCATTGACACTATTCAAAAACAACCCACCTGGGCAACTTGGCGAGACCTCATCTCTACAATAAATCAAAAAATTAGCCGG
>NW_007232049.1:64171-64772 GCF_000164805.1 Carlito syrichta
CCCTGACAGTTTCCCACTACTGCCAATACCTTTCTTATAGTATTATAATTGTTCAAGGTCAGCTTATGAGTGAGAGCATATGGAACTCAGTTCGTTTCTGTGACAAATCACTGAATATGATCTACTCCAAATCCATCCAAGTTGCTGCAAAGTCTATATATTTGTCCTCTTTATGGCTGCATAATATTCCATTGTGTACATGTACCACATTTTTTTAATCTAGTCCAGCTTCGATGGGCAACACAGTTGGTTCCATGTTTTTGCTATTGTGAATAGAGTTGCAACAAACATACATGTGCAGGTATCTTTCTCGTAGAATAATTTGAGTTCCTCCGGGTATATTCCCAATAGGAGAATTGCTGGATCATATGGAAGGTCAATTTCTAGTTCTTTCAGAAATCACCACACTGTTTACCAGAGAGGATGCACTAGTTTGTATTCCCACCAGCAGTGTAGAAGCGTTCCTTTTTCTCTGCATTCTCGCCAGCATCTGTTGCTGTTTATTTTTTTAATTTTTTTTTTTTGAGTTGAAGTCTCACACTGTCGCCCAGACTGAAGTGCAGTGGCTGCTCCCGACCACTGCAGCCTCGACCCGCTGGGC
>NW_007232049.1:65150-105705 GCF_000164805.1 Carlito syrichta
GTGGGTTATCTCCCTGCTCTCTTGATGGTTTCTTTTGCTTTGCAGAAGCTCGTTAGTTTGATGAGGTCCCACTTGTCTATCTTATTTCTTAAAGTATTGGCCTTTAGGGTTCTGAATAGGAATTGGTTCCCAGTTCCAATTTCCATAAGGGTGTCTCCTGTGTTTTCTAAGATTCTTGTAGTTTGAGGTTTTACGTTTGGGCTTTGATCCATTTAGAGTTAATTTTTGTGTATGGTGATAGGTTGGGGTCCTGTTTCAATCTTCTGTATGTGATTAGCCAGTTTTCCCAGCACCATTTACTGAATAGGATCTCCTCTTCCCAGTGGTTGTTGTTGGAGACTTTGTCAAAGATGAGTTGGTTGAGGCATTGAGGCTTTGCTTCCAGAATCTCTATCCTGTTCCATTGGTCTATGTACCTGTTCTTGTACCAATACCAGGCTGTTTTGATTACTGTAACCTTATAGCAAAGTTTGAAATCTGGAAGTGTGATACTTCCTGCTTTTTTTCTTTTGTTAAGGATTGTTTTTGCTATTCATGGTCGTTTATGTTTCCATATAGATTTCTGTATTGTCATTTCCAGGTCTGAGAAGAATGATGTTGGTAACTTAATGGGTATTGCGTTGAATCTGTAGATTGCCTTTGGTAGGATGGCCATCTTAACAATGTTGATTCTGCCTATCCATGAGCATGGAATATTTTTCCATTTGTTTGTGTCTTCTTGGAGTTCTTTAAGCAGTGTTTTGTAATTTTCATTGTAACGGTCTTTCACTTCTCTGGTTAGGAAGATGCCAAGGTATTTCATTTTTTTATGACTATAGTGAATGGATTTGTGGTTTTTATTTGGGTATCTGCCTGTTTGTTGTTGGTGTATAGGAATGCAACTGTCTTTTGCACATTTATTTTGTACCCTGAGACTTTGCCAAAGTCCTTTATCAGTGCAAGCAGGTTTTTGACAGATTCTCTTGGATTTTCAAGGTATAGAATCATGTCACCAGCAAAGAGGGATAACTTGACTTCCTCTTTTCCTATTTGGATACCCCTGATTTCCTTCTCTTGTGTAATGGCCCAAGCTAGGACTTCCAACACAATATTGAACAAGAGGGGTGAGAGTGGGCAGCCTTGTCTTGTCCCAGTTTTCAGGGGAAATGTTTCTAGTTTCTGTCCATTTAGCAATATGTTAGCTGTGGGTTTGTTGTAGATGGTGCTTACTCTTTTGAGGTATGTTCCTTCTATACCTGAATGTTTGAGAGCTTTATCAAGAAGCGATGCTAGATTTTATCAAAAGCTTTTTCTGCATCTAATGAAATAATCATGTGGTTCTTATTTCTACATCTGTTGATGTATTTAATGACATTTATGGTCTTGCAAATATTGAACCAGCCCTGCATCCTGGGGATGAAGCCTACTTGGTCATGGTGGATGATTTTTGAGATGTGTTTTTGGATCTGATTTGCTAGAATATTGTTGAGGATTTTTGCATCTATCAATATCATAAGGATATTGGCCCGTAGTTCTCTTTCTTTGTTGGATCTTTACCCAGTTCAGGTATCAGTGTGATGTTAGCTTCGTAAAATGATTTGGAGAGAATTCCATCTTTCCCAATTGCCTGGAATACTTTCAGTAGGATTGGTATCAGCTCCTCCTTGTACATGTTGTAGAATTCTGCTGGAAAGTTGTCCAGTCCAGGGTTTTGTGTTTTTTTGGTAGGTAGTTTTCGTATGACAGAGTCTATTTCCTGGGTTGTTATTGGTCTATTTAGTGTCTCAATGTCTTCTTGTTCTAACATGAAAGTCAGAAAAGCCAGAAAAGTCCTCCATCTCATCTAGGTTATCAACTTTGTTTCCATATAGGTGTACGTAGTAATCTCTGATAATACTTTGTATTTCTTCGGGGTCAGTTGTGATTTGATCTTTTGTATTTCTGATTGTGTTTATTTGGGCTTTTTCTCTCTTTTTCTTGGTCATTCTGGCTAGGGGGCCCATCAATCTTGTTAATTCTTTCAAAGAACCAGGTTTTTATTTTGTTGATGCTTTCTATAATATTTTTGTCTTCCATTTCCTATATTTGGGCTCTTATTTTTGTGATTTGGATTCTTCTACTAATGTTGGGGTTTTGGTAGTCTTCTCTTTCCAGCTCCCTTAGGCGATTTGTTAGGCTCTCCACTTGTGACCTTTCCATTTTCTTGATGTGTGCTGATAGAGATATAAATTCCCCTCTTAGAACTGATTTCATGGTATCCCAGAGGTTTTGGTAAGATGTTTCTTCATTTTCATTTGTTTCCAGGAATCTTTCAATTTCTTTTCTGACTTCAGTGTTGACCCATTCACTGTTCAGCATCATGCTTTGTGGGCTTTGGGGAAATGTTGGTTTTGATATTTGTTTTTATTCCATTGTAGTCTGAGAATGTGCATGGCAAGATCTTAACCTTATGGAACTTGCTTATGCTTGATTTATGGCCAAGGATGTGATCAATCTTGGAGTATGTTCCATGTGGTGATGAGTAGAATGTATATTCTGTGGTTGTTGGGTGGAATAATCTGTAGGTATCTACTAAGTCCATTTGGTCAAGTGTTAAGTTTAGGTTCTGGATCTCCTTGTAGATTTTTTGCCTCGACAATCTATCTAGGGATGTCAGTTGAGTATTCAAATCCCCTGCTATAATAGTGTTAGAGTCAATATATTTTTCAGTTTATTTAGTAGTTGCTTTATAAATGCTGGTGCTCCTGTGTTGGGTGCATACATGTTTAGGATGGATATCTCTTGTTGAGGGATTGAACCTTTTATCATTATGTAGTGTCCTTTTGCATCTTTTTAAATTTTTGATAGCTTAAAGGTTGTTTTGTCTGATTTAAGATTACAACTCCTGCCTTTTTTTGTGATCCATTTGTCTGGAAACTCATTTTCCATCCTTTAACTTTGAGTCTATGTGCGTCCCTTGTAGTGAGATGAGTCGCCTGGATGCAGCAAATAATGGGGTCTTGGTTTCTTATCCTGTGCGCCATTCTGTTTCTTTTCAGTGGTGCATTTAGTCCATTCACATTCAGGCTGATTATTGGAATATGATTGCTTATCCCTGTCATGAGGTTCTTATAAAGTTTTTTCTTTGTTTGCTTGTTTTCTTTTGGCTTTGAGGTTAATGTGTGCGTATGTTTTCTTTTTTTTTTTTTGGAGTTGGAGTCTCACCCTGTCGCCCAGACTGGAGTGCAGTGGCTGCTCCCAGCCACCGCAGCCTCGACCTACTGGGCTCCAGCGATCCTCCCACCTCAGCCTTCCAAGTAGCTGGAACTACAGGCATGCACTACCATGCCCGGCTAATTTTTTTTTTTTTTTTTATTGTAGAGGTGAGGTCTCGCCTGTCCAGGCGGGTCTTGAACCCGCAGGCTCAGGCAATCCACTCACCTCAGCCTCCCAAAGGCGCGGGATTACAGGCTGAGCCACCGAGCCTGGCGCGTATGTTTTCAAGTTTCTTGCTGCACTGTATTCTCTGTTGATACTGTGCTCTGCTGTTCTCTTGAGAAGTGTGTCGTGATTCTTTTTCTTTCTTTCTTTCTTCTGTGTTTAATACTTTTCTAAGTTTCTCCTACAGAGCTGGTCTGGAAGCTGCATAACGAGATGATCTTAAGGATTGGATGTCTGGGAAGGATTTTAATGTTTCATCACTGATGAAGTTGAGCTTGCCTGGATAGGAAATTCTTGGTTGAAATTTCTTTTCTTTGAGGACTTTGAATATAGGGCTCCAGTCCCTTCTTGCTTATAGTGTTTCTGCTGATAGGTCTGCTGCTATCTGATTGGTTTCCCCTGGTAGATAGTCTGACCTTTCTCTCTTGCTGCCTTTAGGATTTTTTCTTTTGTGCCTGCGAATAACTATGTGAGTTGGCCTTCTCATTTGATGTCTTGTGGGGAGTCTCTGTATCACTTGTGCTTGGCTGGTTACATCTCTGGTGAGATGGGGAAAGTTTTCTTGGATTACCTCCTGGAATACTTGTTCCAAGTTGTTCTCATTTTCCCTTTCTTCTTCTGGGATACCAGTCAGGCATAGGTTCAATCTCTTGATATAATCACACATCTCTTGTAGGCTTTGCTCTTTCTTTCTGAGTCTTCTTTCCATGTTTTTTACAGATCGGGTTAATTCCATGTTCTGGTCTTCAAATTCTGAGATTCTTTCTTTAGCTAGATTAATTCTGCTTTCCATGATTGTCATCTCGTTATTTATTTCCTGGATAAAATTTTTTATTGCCAGAATCTCTGTTACAAGTTCTTTCAGTGTTGCATCTTTCTTTCTTGAGTCTTATTCACTCTTTCCAACCATTCCCTGATCCCTGTCATATTCTGGGGCCAGTCGTTGGTGGCTTCCATTGTTTGGGCACCAAGGTCTGATTTCCCAGGACTTTTGTCTTTGGTAGACTTGGAATTGCCTGAGGTCTTCCTTGGACTTTGCCTCATTTGTGACAGATCTCTTGTTTTTTCTTTAGTTATGTTATTCAGTGTCAGTGAGAGAGGTTTTCCCTTTTTTTTTTTTTTGAGTTGAAGTCTCACTCTGTCACCCAGACTGGAATGCAGTGGCTGCTCCCAGCCACTGCAGCCTCAACCTGCTGGGCTCTGGTGTTCCTTCCGCCTCAGCCTTCCAAGTAGCTGGAACTACAGGCATGTGCTACCACACCCGGCTAATTTTTTGATTTATTGTAGAGATGAGATCTCACCAAGTTACCCAGGTGGGTCTCGAACCCACGGGCTCAGGCAATTAACTCACCTCAGCCTCCCAAGGCGTGGGATTACAGGCTGAGCCACCGATCCTTCCCTTCTGATGTTTGCTGAGTCTTCTATTCTTCCCTGATCCAGGCTCTGGTTTTGTTCTATTTTGAAATAGGATGGTGGATGGGAAGCTTTGCTGTCTCTTGTAGTTTTTGAAATCTGAGTAAAGTGGGGGTTGGGTACTAGGAGTCAGATGCTACTTGCAAATTAAAATGTTCACTTATTGTGGTATGTTTTCCCTGAGATCCACTTCCTACCACCACTCTATATGATGATGCAAAGCAGAAACCAATCCACACTACAAAACAATCTGCAATAACAACCAAATGAGACAAAACAAACCACCACAACAGAAAAATCCCAAGAAAACTAACCACAAACACACAAGCCTACTACGAAGTGAATAGAGAAGAAAGACAAAAAAACCAAAGGGGGATAATAAGAAAAAAGAAAAAAGCTTCTCTACATGTTAAAGGATTTGATAGTGACATGATTCTTCTAACAGACAGTATTTAATTGCTTGCAAGTAATATTCGCATATTTTCTAAACGTACCTGGTTTTGTGTAAGACCTCATAATCAGTCACAGGCAATCCAAAAAGTTGTTCACCAGAAGAATAAGTAACAAATTTCCTCCAAAGATCATCAAAATTGGCCTACAACAAAGGTTTTTAAGTTGTACTAAAATATAATTAATTCGGTAGAACTTATTATATAATTGGGATAAAAGCTAGGTGGAAGTGTATTAATTTCTATTAAATAAGATTGTGAAGCAAATTTATACTGACACCAAGCTATCACAGGAAAAGTTAAATACTTAGGAAAGTTAGCTTTTAAACATTTTAAAAGCATCCACTTTATATAAAATTATTTCTTTAATAAATAAAGTAGTCTCCAGAAGACCTATATTTCAAGTTCTCATGAATACATCTGAAAGTAATAAAACTGCACTTTAAATATGTATAATTCAGACTTTTTGACTAAATTAGAATAGCCATCTATCTCTCCTACAGGGTTCAAATGAGCGAACTGTTATTCTAAGTCATTTGATCCTGTTTTCTCTACATGGAATAGACTATAAAACAAAATATTCCATTTTAACGCCATTTGAAATAATTCTCACATTTTAAATCAGCAAAGTTATTGTACCTGTCTTCTATTTTTTTTTTTCTTTTGAACTCGAATTTGAATATCCTGTATTTGGAGTGCTACATATTAACAATGTTCAGAGCACCAAGGTCTATAGAAGTAATCCAGCTGTGACTCTGCATAAATAGTACAATATATTCATATGGACCCTAAATTCCCAGCCCCAGAGAATATCTGATAACAGACCTCACAGTGCTCAGACAAAAACACAGATTTGACAGATATATGAGCATATTTTACAGTAGTCAAATCAGGAAGGTGTGGCAACACAGGAAGAACTCCAATTAACTCTCAGTCCCTAGAGGGCAAGGGCCATATTTTGCGTTTTTGTATTCTTGGTAGTTATTCAGTAAATTGAACAAAAGTCCATGAGACCAAGGGAACACTAGAAAAGGAGAAACAAGAACTTCAAAGTTAGAATACATTAAAATAATGGTGTTTAAAATCTTGTCAACGTGGTAAAGGCTGTTGATGGATGCCAATCATTCACCTTTTTTCTTCAGGTTCCAAATAATATAAAAAACCTACAACACCAGTCAAACAGGGAATCAAGTATCAGTTTTGTCAGCAGACAAGCAGAGTGCCCAATAACACCCTACAAATAAAGTTGCATTAGAGAACACCACTAGAACCCAAGGCCCAGTGTGAGGCACCTGCTTCTTCCCAGACCTAGATCTTGACACCTGCTTTTCACATATCCAACAAAATGCATGGCCAATATCTCATTTGGCCCACGCCCCCAGGCACAGGCAGAACACAAGGTACAAAAAAGCAAGAGATGAGCCCCTACATCGTCTTTTCCATGAAGAGCCCACACTGCCGGTAAAAAAGTGTGACACAGAACATCCCAGCTGCTGACTAATAAATTGGTTTACATCACGTGTCTGAAATTTTTTCTGTAAATTTGGACACAAGGTTATCTGCTGAAACAAATCCCAAAGCTACTCCTCCTCCCATATTCCCTACTTCAATAAATGAAACTTCAACAGATGAAGCTCTACCTTCATCTATTTGCTTTTTCCTCCTCAACCCATGCTCCAAGCCTGTCAAATCTACCTATTTTTTTAAACTCATGATCCATCCAGTTTTCTTGATTCTACAGCTGCCACTTGTTTGGTCTCAACCTCTACAATTTCTTGCTTGTATTACAAAAACTGCGATCAGTCTAATTATTCTCTGCCCAAACCAGTCTCCACATTAATGTCACAAAAATTATTTTAAGATGCAACTGTTTTAAAAATACAAGTATGACCTTATCACTCCTTGCTTAAAACCCTCCAACCCTCTGCATAGGATCCAAAGTCCCTCCATGAGCGGTCTCTGCCCACTCTGCTGCCCCACCCTCATCACTATCCTCTCTGCCCACTGCACCCCAATGGCACACTACCCTATACTACACTACTTATATCTCCCCAAATCTCCCTGCTTGTCTCTTCATTGCTGGGTCTTTGTTTGTGCTGTCAATCTGGCCTAACTTGCCTTTCCTCCATTCCCTGGTTAACTCTAATTAGTCTTTCAAGTTGCAGCTTAGATGCCTCCTCTTCCAGGAAGCCTTCCCTATCTGCCCCAACCAACCCCATCTGGTTTGGGAGCCCCTTACACCTGTTTCCATTACACAGTTCCCCATACCTAGATCATAGTACTTATCACACAGGTTTGGAATTATCTCTCTAAGCTTGCTGTCCCCCTGCCAGATTTTAGCTGCTTAGAGGTAAGAACCATTTCTTAATCAAGTTCTAGTGAGTAAGCCGCACTGTGGGCATCTGATAAATATTTGTTTAACTACTAAGAATGTAGTTGGAAAGGAGACATGAAAAGAACATCTACACATTGTTCAGTCACTGTAAGAAACAGGAAAAAAGAACAGGAATAAAGAACAGGCTTGCCTGATGTTCCTGAGGGGTAAGTTTACATAAGAATCCATGCATTTGCAAAACATTGATTCAAATGAGTGTGTAATTTTCTCTACATGTGTTCAGCAATCAGAGTGTAGAAAAGAGTGGTGAATGGTTGACCTGATCTAATGAATATGGTGCCGCCTTGGTAGGACTGTGGGGAAGTTTAAAGTGATGGGCACGAGAGGAAGAAAAAGAATGGGTACAGATGGAAGGCAGGAAATATATTTGCCAATATTTAAAATCTTATTTGGATACATTGTTTTACAGAATGAATTTTTATTACTTTACATATCAAGCAAAATGCTTAGAACTAGGACAAGGTATAATTTAAGTTCAAAATCCAGGTCTTATTCTCTAAAAATACAGAGCTATTTTGTGGAGAAGGACATGGAGGGACACAGAGAAGGAGTCTATTCTGTCATTTAGCAGACTAGAATACAACTAAAGTCTGTAAGTACTTTAAACACTATTCTAAAGTAAAACATAAATTTTCCCTAAAATCATTTTTTAAAATAACACATTGTCAGTGTAACTCCCCCCAAAATGTGGTTTTACCTGAAATATCTGTAGCCTATTGCTAGCTTCTTGGGGTGGTATATTTGGAACCATGGGTCCTTCCTGTAAGAAATGATATGATCTCCATTTTCATTCTTAATCATATGTATTTGTCAGTTATTAAGCTTATCTATTATTTCCTTTTACATAAATAAGCAACATTATTTTAAATTTAAATAATCTACTTTTGCCCTATACTTGAAGCTTTCACTTATTTTTATAACAGTTTTATGGAGATAAAAATCACATTCACACACCCATTTAAAGTATACAATTCAATGGTTTTTAGTATATTCAGAGTTGTACAACCATAACCACAATCCATTTCAGAACATTTTTATCACTCCAGTTTCCATGCATTTTTAAAGGGCCTTGACACAGCTAATAAAAAAAAGTGACAAAATTACATTTTATATGAAGTGTATACCACAAAAGTTCTGTCAGATTTTACTTATGATTATAAATGATGATGCTAGGATTGTGCATTAGAATAACTGATAAAGAGTTCTGAGAATAGCCTCCATTTACTAATTGTCCAGTCCAATATGGAATTGAGACACACATAAATTGAACAATTGGAAGAAGCAGAAGGTCATCACTGGTGCCCATAAGCCAGAACACAGTTGCAAAATAATTTCCCAAAAACAGTACCCAAAGTAATCAAAAGAATAAAAGAATTTACTACAGTGATAGATTTAAATAGTAAAGGTTACTATCCATGGAAAAATGAGAGATATTATGTTATCATGGTCTATGCAACCATAAATATTATTAATATACTAAATAATAAACCAGGTTTCCAATACAGTTGGGTTAAAAAGGTAAACTGAGGTACAATAATATTTTACAGAGTTTATCTGAGCACCAGAAGTGGTTCAGAGGCTCAGAAGTGTACAGCCTTTTATAGAGTGAATACAGAAATAAAACAAAGAAAATATTTGATTGGTTACAGTTATGAAAAGAATGTCTTCTTTGGACTATCCTGTTGGAGAGTCCATAAAAGTTACATAATTATAGATTTACTTGCTGTTTCTGATTGGTTGAGTTTAAGTTATGTCTTACTTTAATATTAATATAGGCATGTATAAGAAATAGCTCAGTAAGTTTCACATGTCAGCAAATCATACAAGGTAAGATGCTTAACAGGCTTTGTCTGCTCAGGGATTCTTCAGGCCTTGTCTCCATTTTCATTTACTTTAAAAACAGAATGATAGGGCAACTCAAGAGATAAGTTTAGTACATGTAAAAAAAAAACAGTTATATAAATAGCAACAGGTGTTTAAATCATCTTATGAATATAGATCCATTGTGACCACTAAAAGAAAAAATAGTTTGGGGGAACATATCCAATTTTGAGTTTAACTTCAAGGAAGTCAACATCTTTCAACCCATTTTATCTAAGAGTTTGCGAAAATGCAAAATAAGTTGCATAATACCCTAGTATCAGGGCATTCATAGTTTCTTAAAGCCTTCCAACAATTGTATTACATTTTCTACTATGAAAATTGTGGCCAGCCAGGTGCAGTGGCTCCTGCCTATAATCCCAACACTCTGGAGGTTGAGAGAGAAGGATTGCTTGAGCCCAAGAATACAAGACCAGCCTGGGCAACACAGTAAGACCTCATCTCTACAAAAAAATTTAAAAATTAGCCAGGCATGATGGCACACACCTGTAATCCCAGCTATTCGGGAGACTGATGCAGAAGGATCGCCTGAACCCAGGAAGTCAAGCCTGTGGTGAGTCATGATAGTGCCACTACACTCCTGTCTGTGTGTCAGAGTGAGACCCCGACTCAAAAAAAAAAACAAAGGAAGGAAGGGAGGGAAGGAGGGAGGGAAAATTGTGGCCCTGAGAAAGGACAAAACTAGAACCTTTGTTGTTCCTTCTACAATCTCCAAAGTTGTTGCTTCTTTAACAATAAAATCTGCTTTCTTTTCTATAAAAAATGCTTAAAGGATTAGCTATCCCCTTTTACTGACAGCTGCAAATAAGCAGATTTAGCCTCTCTACATACAATATACATACCTATTTCTCAGGATTCCTCATTTTTATTTCATAAAAACATATCACAACATTTTAACACACAGCAAGCAAATACTAAATTACCGTCTCATATGCATCTGCAAAGTTTATTACATCCTCACGAAAAATTTCCACAGACTCAAGTAGACTACTTTTAAACTTTGGCTGCACTTGAACTAGTTCATCTTGTACAGAAACCTAGAATAAAAAAGAATATTCAGCTGAGAGAGAAAGTAACATGTTAAAAATGAAAACTACAATTCTATTTCAGCAAGTTTTTTTATCTCACAGATGTCCTGCATGAATGACACATCTCTTTGTAATAAAATACATTAAAAAGCCAAGAGCATCTACTGAAGACTCAAATCATTCTAGTTTGTAACCCAAGAGGCAAAGTCATTTTCTCTGTAACTAAAGTTAGTAAAAAGTTTTCTGACTGATTTAGTTCAAGGAATCATTGTTGCCAGGGAAAGAGTTATTGGCCCAGTCAGGTCACATGCTGTTTCCAGGGCCAGGCCAAGGTCTGGTATTAGCAGTATCCAATAGGTTCACAGGGCTGATGTGATTGGAGCAATTCTCTTATTTAAAAAGTGTTATTACTCTAGATATATATTTTATAAAATAGCAAATGCCCTCCAAAATGATATTGAAAGAGTCTGTTTAAACCTTCAATAACAATAGCTGGCATTTGAATAATGCTTAGCTTACTATCTGCCACACTCTTTAAATATGTTAACTCATGTAACCTTCATAGCAACCCTATGCAGTGAATTCCATTATGCTAATATTATACAAGGGGAACCCAAAAAAACCAGAATTACCTTTTGGAAGGCAGTTTCCTCCCCCACCCCACCCCACCCGGCCAAGTATTTTGTTCTAGGAACCCATTGGCATCAGTGTACCAGCTAAGAAGCTGCATTCAGCTTCAGTGAATTTGGGGGGAGAAGATTCTTTCAACATGTCTGCCCATTTCATGATGGGTGATTTACAAGGGCACCTGCCCACACCATGCTGAGTGTTTGGCAGCTTTTGACGAAAACCAGTATGATTCCAGTGCCCCACACTCCCTATTCACCTGATCACACACTGAGTCACTTTTTTTTGTTTCCCCAGATGAAAATAGTCCTCAAGGACTATTTCGCCAATGTGGAAGAGGTGAAACAAAACGTGGCAGAAGCACTAAAAGGCATCAAAATTGATTAATTCAAAAACTGTTCTGAACAGTGGGAAAAGCATCTTTATAGGTGTATTCCATCAGACAGAGACTACTTTGAGGTGACTGAAGTTTAATTATGTAAATTTTTAATAAATAAATTTTGGGTTCCCCTTATACTGTTTTACAGTTGGGAAAACTGAGGCACAGAGAGGCTAGGTAACTTCCCCAAAGTGCCAGCACCAGTACAAAGCAAAGTCAGGCAGTGTGGTTCCATGGTTCCTGCTCTTAACTGTTCTCCATAATAGCATCTATCTATAGGTTGGAACATATACTACTTTATTAGTGATGGTATAGAACAGTCTATATCTATACTAAAGGATGAGCCACTGGGTTTAACACTAACTGCTAAAGACAGAGAACAACCTAAGTAAATCCTTTCCATTGAACAATAACAGAAAATTGCATTTCATTCAATCTCTATTAAGAATTCCTCGTTTCTTTTCTAAGATTTGCACCCCTAACAGCAAGCTTTTCTCAAAGTAAGCTATTAGTTAAAATATTGAATATAAATTTAAATAAACATGAATATTTAAAAAGTATTTTTATATACATTACCTCAAGTGAGACTCACAACTGTGTATAAAAATTATCAATATTCCTAAATGACCACATGAGAAAATTGAGAAAAAAATGTTATTAACTTGCATAAGATCATCCAACTGACCATGACAGAACTACAATCACAAGCCATGATTATGACTCCAATTTCAGTTCCGTGTCCTTGATACTGTGTTGTGCTTCAATATCAGTGGCACATACTTTCATAAATAAGAAATTTTAAGCCAATATCCAATTTAACTAATATTCAATAAAAATTTGGTGTAATTAAAGAATGTGAATCATCCCTTGGAGTTCATTTTAATGTCTAACTTCTGGTGTGTCAATGTTTACCAACTTCAAAAATGTTTAGAGAAATTTATAATTATAAATGCCTACATTAAAAGAAACAAATCTCAAATCAGTAACCTAATCTTAACAAACTAAAAAAAGAAGACCAAAGCAAACACAAAGCAAGCAGAAGAGAAGGAATAATAAAAACTAAAGCACAAATAAATGATAGAGATTCTAGAAAGGCAACAGAGAAAATCAACAAACCAAATGTTTCTCTTTTGAAGACTGACAAAATTGACAAGCCTTTACCTAGATTAACAAAGAATAAAGGAGAGAAAACTAAGATTACTAAAATCAGCAATGAAAGAGATGCATCGTTATTGAACTGACAAAATTTTTAAAATCTCAAGAAAATACTATTACTAAATTACTAAAATTAAGAATGAAAGAGGGGACACCACTACCAGCCTTATAGAAATAAAAATGACTATAAGGACACATTCAACATAGTGAACTGTCAACCTACAAAATGGGAGAAAATATTTCCAAATCATATACCTGATAAGAGATTAGTATCCAGAATATATAAGGAACTCCTACAATTCAACAACAAATGGAAAAATACCCTGATTATAGCATGGGCAAAGGACTCAGACAAACATTTCTTCAAAGAAGATATACAAATAGCCAACAAGCATATTAATTAAAAAGTCCACTATCACCAATCACTAGGAAAAGGCTAATCAAAACGACAATGAGATACCACTTCAATCATAGGATGCTCCTATCGAGAAAACAGAAGTACTGACAAAGATGTGGAGAGACTGAAACCCAGATGCACTGTTAGTGACAACGTAAAATGGTGCAGCTGCTATGGAAAACAGTATGACAGTTCTTCTAAAAGTTAAAAATAGTATTCCTTAGAATTACCATATGATCTAACAATTTCGCTTCTGAGTATATACCAAAAAGAATTAAAAGCGGAGTCTTAAAGAGATATGTACGCCCATATTTACAGTAGCATTATTCACAATAGCCAAAAGAGGGAAGCAGCCCAAATGTCCATTGGTGGATAAATGAATCAACAAAATGTGGTATATACATATAATAAAATATTATTCAGCCTTAAAAAGGAAGGAAATTCTGGCACACGCTACATCTTGTACATCTTGGATGAATGTTGAGGACATTATGCAAAGTGAAATAAGCCAGTTAAAAAAAGATAAATATTATATAATTCCACATATATGAAGTACCTAGAGTAATCAAATTAATAGACAGAAAGTAGAATGATGATTGTCAGGGCCTAGAGGGAGGGGGAAATGGAGAGTTGTTTAATGGGTACAGAACTTCAGTTTTCCAAGATAAAAAGCTCTGGAGATTGGTGCACAACAATATGCATATACTGGACTTTAAAATATTAAGACAGTAAATTTTTATCTACTATAGTACAGTTTTTTCTTGTTTTAATTTTTTTTTTTAAAGATATGGGGTACAATTCAGGATTAGGTATATGAGTGGGCATCATACAAGTAAATTTTGGACCTTCCTTTGGTCCCCACTTTGCCTGGTTTGAGATCAGGTACTGTTATTAAAGTTATGTGCCCTCTCTCCTCTGGCAGTTTCTGGCTACTGCCAATCCCTCTCTTGTAGTATTATGGTAAATGTTCAGGATCTGCTTATGAGTGAGAACATGTGGTACTCAGTTCTTTGTTTCTGTTCCACAGTTTTTTCAAAAACTTAGTACAAAGTTAAGTCATCAAGACAGTGTGGTACTGGTATAAGTATAAACATATAGATCAGAATAGAATAGAGTGTCTGAAATAAACACTTACATTTATGGTCAAGTCATTTTCAGCAAGGTTGCCAAGATAATTTATTGGTGAAAATTAGTATATTGTCAATAAATGATGCTGAGGCAACTGTATATCCACATGCTTTTGCATGAAGTTGGACTCCTAATTTATACATATGCAAATATTAACTCAAAATGTATCAGAGACAGAAATATAAAGGCTAAAACCATAAAATTCTCATAAGAAAATATGAGTAAATCTTTATAATCCTAGATTGGGCAATGATTTCCTAGATATGATACCAAAAACACAAGCAAGAACAACAGCAACAGCAAAAATAGATAAACTGGACCAGACCAAAATAAAACATTTATGCTTCAAAAGATGCCATAAATGAAGTAAAAAGATAACCCACAGAATGAAGGAAAATATTTGCAAAGCATATGTCTGATAAGGAACTTATATCCAAAATATATGAAGTACTCTTACAACTCAAAAATAAAAAACCCGATTTTTTTAAAATCAGAGGATTTAAATTCATATTTCTCCAAAGAAGGTATACAAATGGCAGATAAAATGGCCACATGAAAAGATAGCTAATATCATTAGCCATTAGGAAAATTATGTGCCAGAACATGGGACAATATGGATGAACCTTGAAAAATTATGTAAGTAAAGAAGTCAGTCACAAAAGACCCCATAATATATGATTTTATCTATATTAAACACCCAGAAAAGAAAAGCCCACAGAGATAGAAAGTATATTTATGGTTTCCAGGGAGGGGGCAAGAGGTACAATGGGGAGTGACTGCTAATGAGTAGGTTCTTTGGTGGGTGAGGACAATGTTCTAAAATTAGATAATCATGGTGGTTATACAACTCTGTGAATGCTAAAAACCACTGAGTCGTATACTTTAAAATAGTAAATTTTATGATATGTATATTATATCTCAATAAAACTGTGAAAATAATATACAGTCATGTGCTTCTTAACAACGGGAATACGCCGGGCTCGGTGGCTCAGCCTGTAATCCCGTGCCTTTGGGAGGCTGAGGTGAGTGGATTGCCTGAGCCCGCGGGTTCGAGACCCACCTGGGCAGGCGAGACCTCATCTCTACAATAAATCAAAAAATCAGCCGGGCGTGGTAGCGCATGCCTGTAATTCCGGCTACTCAGAAGGCTGAGGCGGAAGGATCGCCGGAGCCCAGCAGGTCAAGGCTGTGGTGGCCGGGAGAGGCCACTGCACTCCAGTCTGGGCAACAGAATGAGACTCCAACTCAAAAAAAACAAAACAAAACAAAACAAAAAAAACAACGGGAATACATTGAGAAATGCATTGCTATGTGATTTTGTCATTTACAAACATTATAAAGCACAGTTACACAAACCTAGACAGTGCAGCCTATCATGCAGTTAGGTACTGAATAGTATTCCCAGGCTACAACGTGTACATCATGATACTGCACTGAATACTGTAGACAATTGTAACACAATGGTAAGTATCTGTGTCTCTAAACATAGAAAAGGTACAGTGACAACACAGTATTATAACCTTAAGGGACCACTGTTCTATATGCAGTCTGACACTGAAACATCATTATGTAGCACATGACTATATTAAATTTTTTAAGAGTATGAAATACTTTTTTCAGTAGATAGTGAATAACAAAAAATAAGATAAACTTGTACTTACAGCTTTGCTCTGCAATTTATTGAAAGAATATCTCAAGGTATCAACTGCTTCTGATTCTTCTTTGGTTACTTCTACTTCAAATCTGTTTAAAATAGCATAGGCTTCCTGCAGAAATATCATAAGGGAAAACAATTGTCAAATAATTTAGATTCCTTCTAGAAACATACGCCTATGTCTTAGAAGACAGCATATTTTAAAAGAGTGGTTTTGAAAATTAAATGTGTATAAAAAGCACTTTTAGATTCTCACTGACTTCCAGATACTGACTCTAGATCATAGGCTCTGAAATCTGCATTTAGTAAGCACCTAGACATGTCTGATGGAGATATAGGCAGATCATGTCAAGAGACACAGCTTTAAAAAAAATCTCTACAGTAATTTTCTGTATCTCTTTCTCTTCCTGAACTTATGCCAACACTATGCAAGAAAATTTCACATATGCTATTAAAACAGGGATTGGCTATATAAGAAATGGATGAAATAATGTGGGAGATTCTCCAAAAGGAGAAACTTGAATGATCCAAGGGATGGATTGGCAATTGGCTTTACCAAAAGAATGTATGAAGAAGGATTAAGCTTCTGCAATCAGGAAGAAAAAAAAAAAGGATGATTTATTGACTCGAGAAATATGGATGGTCAGCATACAAAATTCCCAAGAACTAAGATTTTTTAAAGTAGTGAAAGCATAAAGTTCATTAACTACCAAAGAGTATAAACTCTAAATAGGCTCAAGAAAGCATAAAATAGTCACGAGCATTGGGAACAAAGAGGGAGGCAGTGGAGGGGTGCTAATTTCCCAGATACTGCAAGTAACAACAGAGTACATTGTTTCATTGTTTGTAGAGAACAAAACAATAATAAAAAGAATTGAGTCTCATTTTTATTATCACAAGTCAGAAATTATAAATACTAATCCTAAAACACTTGTGATCGACAAGATAACGGGCTTTCCCAATGTTGTCCAAATGTTGATACCCAAAACCTGTGAATTTATGACCTTACATGGCAAAAGGGACTTTTGCAGATGTAATTACATTAAGGAGCTTGCAATGGGGAGTTTATCCTGGATTCACCAGTTGGGCCTAATGTAATCACAAAAGAGTGATGCCACTGCTAGAAGGGGCCATGAGCCAAGTAATGTGGGAAGCCTCTATAAGATGGAAAAGGCAAGGAGTGGATTCTCCCCAAGAACCTCCAGAAGCAACACAGCCATACTGACATCTTGATGTTAGCCCCATTTTCGGATTCATGATCTCTCGAACTCTAAGATAACAAATTTGTGTTATTGTGAGCCATTAAGTTTGTGGCAATTTGTTATAGCAGCAATAGGAAACTAACACAGTACCCTATCCGAAAAACATCTTTTGTTGATCTACATTCCGCAGTCTATTATTGAGCTTGGGTAGACTGTTCCCACCTACTACCCATGATTTGCCACTAGTCATGAGTAACACCTATAAGTGGCCAAAGATATTTGGAGAACTTCCCTAATATGCTGGGATTGATGTAAGAGAGTACTGTACAAGTATTCCTTTCCATAAAATGTTGGTACTGGTATCAAAAATTGAACACTGTTTAACTCTAGCTCCATACAGCATTATTAATATATCAATATTCCTTTGTATATCATTCACTTTTGTTAGTTGTCAAAGTTCCCTCTAAAGATATCAACATCAAAATGGAGAAACAGGCAGACTATGCCATGTAACAGATGAAGAGATATGTTAAAAAATCCTTTTTCAGTGTGTCTTTATTCCCTCCCTCCCAAAAAAGAGCATTTCAAGAAAGAAAAATGTGGTTATTTCTTACTTCAATTGGTCCCAAAGTCATGTCCATTTGAATTTCATTATCACGGATACAGGACAAGGCTTCCATTGCAAATCTAACATCATCTAAATCACGAATAGGTCTAGATAACTTTTTCAAGTATTCATTAATAAATGTTATCATGTCTGTCATTTTCTTTTTGTATTCTTTATTCAAATATCGACAAAGTAACATCTTCCATGCCTTAGCCTCAATTGATAGGGCCAATTTCATTGGTTCTGATAAAAGAGATTAAAACAAAAAACAATTGGCATTCTGAAACTATAACTCTGTGTATAGTCTGAGCACCCATAACTGCACCATCCAATTCAGTAGTCACTTACCCACATGTGGCCATTGAGCACATTAAGATGTGGCTAGCCTGAATGAAATGTGCTGTAAAATCACCACAGTTTGAAGACTTAATTTCTATCCCCATGGAGCTTATATCCCAGTGGAGATATAAGATACAGCCCATGAGGGAGAATTTCTGAAATTAGTTCTAACACCTTGCTCTGTTTCTGACCATCTCATTAGCAACCCTCACTCATTCCCCCATTTCCCCACACAGTGCAGTGAAATCTATTGTTTTATCTGTCCAACCATGACGTCATAGTTTTCTTGTTATTCTACTTCCCACCTCATTCACATGGTTAGAGTATCTGTATAATCTGACCCTACACCCTGGGCCTAGCTATCGTCTCAAGTCAACTTGATCTGTTGTGGACCAATCAGACTCCTTTTTTGAGAGATTGCAATGAGACTTGGGAAGAAGTCATGTGGTCTGGGAAGCAGGAAAAGATATGTATAGAGGGAAGAAGAAATGAGAGGCAAAGAGAGAGAAAGGACTTCCTCAGCTTCCTATACTATCCCTGACTCTGGTCCACTCTGATCCCAGGACTATCTTGGATTCTAGGATCAGCTTTTCCTCCCTTAATGTAGCTCAAAGGGGTTTCTTTTTCTTGAAAACAAAATAGCTCTAACTAGTCAACTCTATTTTATCAATTCCATCCCTCTCTTTTCCTCTCAGTACTCTTACACTCCCCAGCCCTGCCAAGCTTGAAACATGGCTGCTCCCCACTCACCTTCCAACCATTAAACTGAGAGGCCTATGGAGCAAAGGAGAAAGTGAAGCCTGAGCAGAGCCATGTAGCCAGCTTGTTAGTTTAGGCTGAGAGACCATGTCTCATGAGGTCCTCTTGTGGCCTCATTTCCTCAGGTTGTAGGGACTCAACCCGCCTTCCTGTTTCTTTATAATCATTGTCACCTACTCCATTTTTTGGCTTCCTCTCTCCAGAAACAAGTACCTTAGCCCACTCTAACAATATGCTAGAGTTGCTTTTTAAAATAAGAATAATAGTGCTAGTCATTCCAAAGAGACAAATAAGAAATTTAAAAATAATAATATAGTTTCCAGTCCTAGTAATGACTGTCCTGACATATAGCTTCCAATTTCCAGCTAAATAAGCCCCTCAAGTACTTTTGATTCTTCCTCAAACTAAACCTTTTATTGGTAGACATAATAATATTTAACATTTATTGAACAACAACTATTTGCCAGGTACTATACTAATGGTCTCATATAAAGCAGTTCATGAGGTGAATACTGTCATTATCACTAGCAGAGGAAATAGAGGTTAAAGAGGTCAAATAACCCAACTGATCAAATAGAAGAGCCACAGTTACATTAATTCCCTGAGGTTAGATCTGAAAATCTATCTAAGGTAGATAATTGATGTAAAATAGCTCATTTAAATATCATCTGACAATAAAATCTTCCCTCAAACTTAAGACAAGACTGATTGTTCTGTAGTCATGGTAACAATGAGCCACCAAACCAGCTTTTTTTTTTTTTTTTTGAGTTGGAGTCTCACTCCATCGCCCAGGCTAGAGTGCAGTGGCACGCTCACAGCCACCGCAGCCTCAACCTACTGGGCTTAGGCAATCCTTCTGCCCCAGCCTTCCAAGTAGCTGGAACTACAGATGCACGCCACCATGCCCAGTTAATTTTTGTGATTTATTGTAGAGATGAGGTCTCACCAAGTTGCCCAGGATGGTCCCAAACCAGTTTTAAACCCAAACCACAGACCAACTCATCTCAGTTCTCATACTTTTGCAAGCCAATCGGTATCAGCCCCTTTTTTCTGAATGACAACTAATGGGGAGGGATATACTCCAATAAACCTACCTCTGAGTGCTACGCAAACAACAGTCTCACCTGAGTAAGCATCCTTGTACAGATTATGTCAACCTATTTACATTCACAGTCCTTAAACTCCATACTGCCCCCAGACACCCTGTATGAGACCAGCAGTCTTCCCTGCTGGGGACACTGCCTGACCAGCATAGCTCTCCTTTTCTATAGCAAGCAATAAAGTGGTTCAAAGATGAAGTGGTTATCTTATCATTCTTTGATACTCTAACCCCAAATGGATTGACTCTTCAAGACACCTGGAACTGTCTGACTCCTCTCTCATATACATAACTCTGCCCTCACAATAACTTAAAAGAGAATTCAGCTGTAGTTTTAGTTGACTAATTGCCAAAAGAGGAAGCATCCTCGATTGTGTATGTGTGAGTGTGTGTGTGTGTGTGTGTGTGTGTGTGTGTGTGTGTGTGTGTGTGTGAAGACTATTAATGGCCCAGGACTATTTAACATTTATAACACTATATCAAAGTAGCTTAATAACTGCTTGTTATTATATCAAGGTAGCTTAATAACTGCTTGTTTAATAAAGTAACATTTCATGTAGAAATAAAAAGACTTTATATAAAAAATATTTTTCAAATACCTGTATGTAATTCAAGTGCTCCTACAACAATAATAGGCTTCAACTCTTCAATCTCCTGTTCAAAAGTAGCATAGCGTAGAATTTCGGATCTGATTTCGGTCAGAGAGGGATCATTAGCTAAAAACTCCTGTAGCAGAGGAATAGCCAACGTTTTCTTTAAATGTTTAACAGTATATGTCTTTAACTTAGAAAACTGCATTTGCTCATACACATTTACACTTGTGTGTGCCTTGGGGCGAATGGCAGGGTAAGACATGGAGTATCCTGATAGCAGAGGAGAAGAGGAGGCTAGGTGAGGAAATTTCAATCTACCGTGAATGGTTATTTGGAGGTCTAAAGTTTCCCTGAGTCTCTAACCAAAAATACACACCCTTAAATACCTGGCCTCTGGATGGTGTCTGGGACATAATCGGTATTCAATTATTTAAGGGAATTAAACAAAATCTGTCTGAACCTCAATACTATCAGTTGTCTCAGAGTGTCCATGTGCGATTTATGCCAGCTAAGGTGCTTGGCATTTAGAGGCTCTTGGCCTCTGCTCATGAGTGCCTGGCATTATCACTGATGTTTTCCTGGTTCACCCTCAAGCGTTAAAGACAAACAATGAAAACCCAGACAACACCACAAGTAGTGGAAACATACCTTTACTTTCACATCACGGTCCTCTGTCCACAGAGTGTTGTACTTTTGAAAGTCCTGCAGGGCCTCATGAGCCACCTTTCTTAGAGAATTCACAGAGGAGGAAAGGAGAAGCACCAACTTAGAAATATCCTTGTGCTCCGCTACACCTGGGTAGAAATTCTTCAGCTTCCTCGCAGGAATAATTTCTTCAAAAGATTCTGAAAACAGATGTTTTTATATTATAAACAACTTCTACATTCAACTTCAAATATTATCAATTTTAATATTTATCTATTTTTTAAACTTTCTTTTCTTAAAGACTCTCCCTCCAAGTTATTAAGACCTATTCCAAGTAATCAAGAGCTATTCTCTTACTGTCTTCACTTTTTAAACTATTGTATCAGATTTTGAGATCTAGATTTCTTTAACCTGGAAGAACTGTTATTTAGTAGGAAAAACCGAAAGACACTGATTAAAATCTCCCCAAAATGTTAAAGTACTTTAAGAAAAGGTTAAGAGTTGAAACTGCTACCCTGCAGAACAGCATAGTGGTTAAAGAAAAGACACCACATTTATTACCCAAATGAACTTTGGCCAGTTATTTGATCTTCATGGATACACTTGTGAGGATTAAATGAAACAACCTATGTATTTCTTCAGTTCAGCATCTGGTATATAGCGATCATGAAATAAAACAACTATTAACCAATGTTATAAAGATTTATTGGGCCAGGCACGGTAGCATATGACTGTAGTCCTAGCTAGTTGGGAGGCTGAGGCAGGAGGATCTCTCTTGAGCCCAGGAGGTCGAGGCTGCAGTGACTACTATAAATTAAAGCTGAAGCTGACTACTATAAATTAAAGCAAAAGAAAATACATGTTATTGGCTTAGTTAATTAATTAATATTGCCACATTATGGTAACATCACTGCACTCCAGCCTGGGTGACAAAGCAAGACCCTGTCTCTTTAAAAAAATAACTTAAATTAAAACAAAAATCTATTGACAAAACCCAAGTCTGACCATGTTGTTCCCTTGATTGAAAATTTTCAAATCTCCATCAAGCAAAGACCACTCAGATACTTTTGTTTGGCCTAGGTAACACTTTATTTTTTAAAAACAATGTTAACAATTAAAAATCATGACATTATAGCAAAAACATGGAACCACCATGCTGCCCATTCAAAGAGGAGTGGACAAAAAAAAATATTATGCAGCCATAAGGACAAAACTATGAACTTCGCAGCAACTTGGATGGACTTAGAGTTTATAATACTGAGTGATCTATCACAGAAACAAAGAACCAAGTATCACATGTTCTCACTCATAAGGGGACCTTGAACAACTATCATAATACTATAAGAAAGGGATTGACAGTAATGGGAAACTGCCAGGGACGGTGAGGAGGGTAGGATTGTCAGCAGTGGGAAATTGCCAGGAGAGGGGGAGGCACACCTCATCAACAAGGGTACCTGCATAATGAACATTTGCATAACTAACCCTGAATTGTACTCCACATATTCAAAATAAAAAATAAAAACCATGAAATTTTACATGAAGTTACAGATTTCCACCTTATCTTTTAAAATGGCATAATCTGGTAGTATGGGGCCCACATTCCTGCATGGCAACAATTAGTTGAAGCTGACTACTATAAATTAAAGCAAAAGAAAATACATGTTATTGGCTTAGTTAATTAATTAATATTGCCACATTTTGGTAGTTTAATCTTTTTATTGCTGAGGAGTATTCCATTGCACAAATACACCACAGTTTATTTATTCACTCACCAGTTTTTGGTCATTTGTATAGTGGCAATTCGGGCCATTATGAATAATGTGGCTATGCCAATTCACATGCAAGATTTTACACAAACATATAATTTTATTTCTTTTGGATAAATTCCCAAGGGTGGAATTACTGAATCATATTGTAAAGATTTGCTAAACTTTTCAAGGAAGTAATAAGCTGGTTCCAAAATAGCTGTACCTTTTTTACATTCCCACCAACAATGTATCAGAATTCCAAGTTCCTTGCCAAAAATTTGTGTTGTCAATTTTTTTTAAAATTTTAACCATTCTAGTAGGTGTGTAGTGTTACTCCATCATGGTTCTAATTGCTTTTCCATAATGACTAGTGATGTTGAGCATCTTTCCATGTGCTTGTTAACCATTCATATATCTCCTTTGTTGCATTGTCTAATATTTTGCCCGTTGGAGGAGCATGTCTCTTTATTATTCAGTCATTAGAATTCTTTATATATTATAAATACAAGTACCTTATCAGATGTATGATTTGCAGGGGGTTTTTTGGGGGCATTTTTTGGTTTATTTGAGTAAGAGTCTCACTCTGTCACCCAGGCAAGAATGCAGAGGCACACTCAAGGCCACTGCATCCTCAACCTGCTGGACTCAGGTGATCCTTCTATCTCAGCCTTCCAAGTAGCTGGAACCACAGGCACACACCACCATGACTGGCTAATTTTTTGATTTTCTGTAGAGACGAGGTCTCACCAACTTGCCCAGGCTGGTCTCAAACTCCTGGACTCAAGCAATCCTCTCACCTGTGCCTCCCTAAGTACTAGGATTACAGGCATAAGCCACAGTAACAAATCGCCATTTTGAAAATGAATTACCATTTTGTTTCTTACAGCCACTGCGCCCAGTCTGCAAATATTTTCTCTCAATCTGTGGTGTATTTGTTTTTTTTAATTTTTTTTTTTTTTTTGAATTGGAGTCTCACTCTGTCGCCCAGACTGGAGTGCAGTGGCCGCTCCTGCCCACCGCAGCCTCGACCCACTGGGCTCCGACGATCCTTCCGCCTCAGCCTTCCGAGTAGCCAGAATTACAGGCACGCGCTACCATGCCTGGCTGATTTTTTATTTATTGTAGAGATGAGGTATCGTCAAGTTGCCCAGGCAGGTCTCGGACCCGTGGGCTCAGGCAACCCACTCACCTCAGCCTCCCAAAGGCGTGGAATTACAGGCTGAGCCACCAAGCCCGGCTGCTTTTTAATTTTTTAAATGGTGTGTTATGAAGAGCAAAAGTTTTTAATTTGGATGAAGTTCAATTTACTGATTTCTTTTTAATTTGGATGAAGTTCAATTTACTGATCATGGTTTTGCTGTTATACCCAGATAATCTTTGTCTAACCCCAAATCACAAAATGTTTCTATTTTTAAAAATTTTTATAGTTTAAGCTTGTCTATAATTCCCTTTGAATTGTGTGTAGTGTGAGGCAAGGGTTCAACTTTAATTTTTTTTTACGTGTATTTAATTGTTCCAGCATTTTATGCTGAAAATACTATCTGTTCTCCCTTTGAATTGAATAGACTGCATATCTTTGCAGAAAGTCAACTGCCTCAATATCTAAGAGTTTATTTCTAGATTATCTATTCTGACCCACTGATCTATACATCTGTTTTTATATGAACCACACTATTTTGATAACTGTAGCTGTATAGAAAGTTTTAAAATCATGTGGTGGTAAGTCCCAAAGCTTTGTTCTTCTTTTTCAAAAATTTTTGGCCTTGGAATTATAATAGGTCCTTGGAATTCCCCTCATTTCTAGTCACATTTTAGGATCAACTTGTCAACTTCTGGAAAAAAAAGCCTTCTGAGATTTTGATAGAGATTGTGTTAAATCTATAGATCAATTTGTGGAGAATTGCCATCTTAGCAAAATTGGTTCTTCCAATCCACGAACATGATTGTACCTCTTCAAGATATACCTTTCAGAAATGTTTTATAGTACAGTACGCAGGTCTTATCATTCTTCTGTTAAATTTATCTTATTTTTTGATACCACTATGAATGAAATTATTTTCTTAATTTCATTTTCAGGTTGTTTATTAATATTTAGAAATATAACTGACTTTTGTAATATTGACCTTGTATCCTGCAGTCATTGTGTAATCACCTTTCATCATTCACCTGGGAATTCCCTTCATCTTTCTGTCGTGTTTCATTCCTGTTTCCAATATCCCATGTCTTTTTTTCTTCCTTTCCTTTCTCATTTTATAAAAATACAACCTCCAGTAATTGTGTGTAAAGAGGTGCACTGAGGGTAAATTTTTAAAGACATTGCATGTTTAAAAATGTCTTTATTCCACCATTGTACTTGGTTGATAATCTGTCAGATAATAGAGTTCTTATTTGTTGCTAAGTCTAAAGATTTTTGCACCCAGGGGTTTTCAGTTTTACAGTTAGTCTGCTACAACAATAAAAAGACATATGGGATGAACTAGGGAGAGAATTAAAAAAAATGGCAAACCTTGAACTAAAAGTAAGAAAATTGGGCTGTAATCCTCTTATCTGGATTCTTCCCTAGCTCTCTGCTTAGGTTTGTAACTTTGGACAATTTACTTAATCTCAAGAAAGAATGGAACTAGGTTTGGATCATAATCCCAAAAGCCATAATCTAGAATGGTGAAATTCCAAAAGTTTGAAATCCCTGAAGTCACAGTCCTGAAAGTATAAAATCCCTAATGTCTAAAATCTTGAAAATAAAACTATCTTTTAAGATTGTAAATAAATATCTTTCAATTAATGTGTTTTATTTTTTCAGAATTATATTTTTGAGATTTTCATCTTTTGAGACTTCACCATTTGAGATTATAGCATTTGAACTGTGTCTTTCAGGATTATGATCAACTCCCAATGGAACTAATATTATCTTGCCAGGTTATTTTATGTAAAAACATAACTCCATCAACATGCTTTTCCCCTAGACCTTCTTGTCTCTGATTTTCCAGTGTTGCTCCTTCTAGTATAGTCATTCATCACTGCCCAAGAATCCAAACACATCTTTGCTTCAGACCACTTCTCTTTCCTTAAAAAGGATATTCTTCTTGAAGTTCAGTACACTGGCGGGAACTCCCCCTCTCACTGTTCCTTAGGGCCTCTCCTGAGTGGGCTATAGTGCAGTAGAAGTTTATTTTTCAGCTGATACCAACTTGTTAGGCCGATAAACCAGTCCTGAGATGTTTTCAGCCCGATGAGACTAGATATAAGCTGAGAAAGCAATGTTGGGTGCAAGGTAGAAAGGTGGAGTGGGAGTCTGGGCAACCTGGTCATATAGCTCACATAGTACCTTGTTTTTAATTCACATTTTCCTCTGATTACCAGTGGAGGCAATGCAGTTTTAGAGGAAAACAGTTTGGATTTCTATACAAGGAGATGTCCAAAAACGCTCATAAAATTTTGGGTCACTATCATATCACATCCATAATTACTTAAGAGACTGATTTATGTATACTTTAGGTACAGGGAACATATGACTCAGATCTTTTAAGGACCATATTCTACCAAACTAACTTTATCTAACCTAATATAATGCTGAAAGTAAAATAAGTGCCAAGTTTATTTTAACTTTAACTTTTAAGATTATGGTAGTAGAACAGTGATAAAAATTCTTTTCACTCGCCTCCAAAAACTAGAAAGAAATGTCTGCATGTTATGTTTAAGATGAAAAATAGAAGAACACCAGATTTTTAGAGCAAATTTACCAATTAAACACATTAACTTCTAGAAAATCTGTATGCTGCCAAACCCAGGAAGAATCAGAAAGACTGTTTACTAATCACTATGATTCTAAGAGTCTATTCATTAGAGATTTGTTTTAACACTCTTACTCTCTTCCTTCTTCAGCTGTTTTCCTGTGCTTTGAGGGATCAGGTCAGTAGTGGTGGAACTGGGAATGACAGACTTCATGTGACGAATCTGCTGTTGCCCCCAGTGAGCCACTCCTCTGCTGACCTCCAGGGTTAACTGGATCATACGGTTAATGGCTTGCTGAATGTCATCCAAACTAGGAACCATTACCTGTGGAAAGAAGAAGCAAGTCCTTAATACTGCCAGCACATACAATCCACTGCTCCAATTCTCACCACCCCCATTCCCAAGGTCTCAGCTGGCCCAGAGGAAGGCTGCTTTGAGGGGAAGCATGTTAGAGGAGGAAGGGCTGCAGACTTTCTCTACCCTGGAGTTTTCCCGTTCTAGCAATTCCTGCAGGCAAAAAGATCAAACTTGGTGCTCATCATCCTTTCCCAATGAGGGTGGCCAGATACAGCACAACATTGTGGACTTCATTTAGATATTCATGGAGCAAAACAACTGAAGAAGCCATACAAACAAGATTCTGATCCCGATTCTTTGAAATGTGCCAAGTAAGCTAAGAAGCTGTCCTTCAGGAGGTCAGGCATGTAAAGGGGGTGTTAAGCTAGTCATAGGCCATTCCTGCCCAGCCTTATCCTTTGGCGCAGCACAGCCATCCCATGTTGTTTGGAGTTCCAGATGCCGATAAGCAACTGGGGTAGCTGTAGAGATAAGTGCCATGGGGAGATACAGGGGATTCACGGTGCTCAGGGCACAGGCTCCTTCTGCCTTGCTATCCTGCCATCCCTAGTGGATAGGCTTGCAGTCATATATTTGGGGTAGGGAATCTAGACATCTTTGATTATTTTATTTGGATAATTTAATGTCAGAAGTAGGAAAACGCAAGGCAATTTACAAGGCACTTGCTAACTGAAGGTAGAACAGATGCTTAACTCAATTCTTGCACCGGTCCTTAAAAACACCATAAATTATGCAGAGTAACTTTTTAATAACAGAAATAAATGAAAACATTTTGATTTTTGTTAAATAGTGAGAGTAAGTGAAAAAATACATAAGACCAAGATATTATTCTAAATGAAAGCTTAGTTCTAAAAATACACTTCTTAAGTGCATTACCAAAATACCATCATATTTAATAATACTTACCACATTAGGAATTGCAAGATGTACTTCAGTTTTTATAAAGGAAATAACATCATCTGACAGCTTTCGTCCATATTGGCTGCAATAAGATGGACATTTAGCTAATAAACTTTAAACTAAAATTTCACAAATAGCTTATTATGCTACAAGTTTCAGTCCTAAAATTAAAGACCATTTAAAAAATACCAAATTGCACAAAGAGAATATTACTTATAATAGAACCATAAATGGCAGAGAACTAAGGAAATACAATTATTCAATATTCTTAAGTGGAGTAGTCATCTCATGTACATTTTTAAATTTTTAATCAATTAATTCATTTTTTTTTTAAGAGACAGAGTCTCACTCTATCACCCAGGCTTGAGTGCAGTGGTGCAATTATAGTTCACTGTAACCTCAAACTTCTGGGTTCAAGTAATCCTCCCACCTCAGCCTCCTGAGTAACTGGAACTACAGGCACGCACCACCATGCCCAGCTAATGTTTTTTTTTTTTTGTAGAGATGAGGTCTTGCTATGTTGCCCAGGTTGGTCTTGAACTCCTGAACTCAAGCAATCCTCCCAACTCGGCCTCCCAAAGTGCTAGAATTATAGGAGAGAGCCACCACGTTTTCCAATTTTAATAGTGCTCTCTATCAGAGAGTAACAATGTTTACTAAAAGCATTCTTTGTTCCTAGTCCTGTAACAGATGCAGGAAGGGATCACCAACGAAAAGCATATACCTCCATATACTTTTTTAAAAATAAACTTTTTACAAGATTAAACAGGAGGTTTCTGGCCAAAGTCTCCCAAAAGCTGTTTTTTAAAACAATATCACTCATGCACAGATAGAAACATAGACACAAAGACACAAATCCAGCAATGCAGGACACATACACAATTGCAAAGTAGTTTGGTTTCTGCCCTGATTTCCATCCCTATCCCAGACAAAATGATAATAAACACAAACTTTTTATTCTCTTTTTTCTGGAAATGCAAGAAATGCTGTCATCACTGAAAAACCATACCTGCATTTATAAGTACAAATAGTTGGGGGTAGAGCATCACAAGAAACATAAGGACACCACACTTCAAAAGGAGAAATCCTACTTTCAACACTCAGGGCCAATAGTTCCCTAATAAACATATTGTAAGGAACTCTTTGAACTAAAAGCAAGCAAACAAACACAAACCCTTAATTTGTCTCCCTGTAAAATCTGAGATGCAGCAATAAGTCTAGACTTTTAATACAAAGGGTGCAATTTGAGAACAATAAAGAATTTCATAAACAAACAGCTGTACTAACAGAGGCAATGAATGGCACACTAGATCATTCAGTACCTTATTCAGCAAACTGGAGGAACAGCTTAAGGTATTCTCCAAAATTTCAGATGCAAAATACAAGGAGATAGAAATTTTTTAAAGGGAAGTTAAGAATACATAACATTTACTGAATGATTAACGTATGCCAGGCACTTTTCCCAAGCACTTTCCATGAATTACCACAGTTCATCCTCACTTTAACTGTGTGAGACAGATTCTGTGATTATTATTTCTATATTGTAGATAAGAAAATCAAGATAGGGAGAGATTAAGTAACTTCCAAAGGGTCACTCAGCTCAGAAGTATTTTTGGTACGTGAATCCAGTATGTGAATTCTACATAGATATGGTAAATTAAAGCACAGCATTTCTTTAACCTTAAGAACGACTCGTTTTTTCATCATGAAAAGATTCTCTATGTGCCTGACAGGATTAATGGGGGACAAAAGGCCTACATTTAAATATATAATTTGTGAATTGCAAGAATAAAGGAGAAATTCTGTAAGCATCAAAATAAGTACAAATTGTTACTTAGAAAGGAAAATTGGATTAGCAGTAGAACTCTCATCTAAAATTGAAACAAAAAAAGCAAATCCAACAGTATTTGAATATGAGAGAAAGGGATTATGATCCAGGACCAAACTAGCATTCCTGTGAGGATAAGAGAAAGACATTTTAGACAAGCAAGAATTTTAAATATTATCCTCATGGGTGCCTCTTCAAAAACAACTTAAATATTTCAGAATTTCTAAATCAATGCAGCATAATGAGTTCATACTTCAAAAATGCTTATTTTTGCCAATACATCATAATCATGGATAGGATAAAAGGATGTGAGAATGCTCAAACACAAGATAAATGAAAGGACAAAAGATGAAGTTGATATACCCAATGAGCAGTTATTTTAACATTACTTAGCTTTGTCATGTTTTTCTAGCAGTTCACCTTAATTTACCCTGTTTCACTAGTAAAGACAGAACCAGTTTCTCAGAGGTAGCTACTGATAATTGTTTTACAATCCCCTCCCCAACCTTATGTAAACGAATCAGCCCTTCATGACCTTCATGACACAGACCCCATCAACATGGCAGCAATCATATGACTACCCCTACCCATCTGCCTGCAATTGATCACCTGACATACCTGTGCTTACCTGCCTTCCTGATGGTGATATGAAAGAACACCACCTAATCACCTCAATGATCTGCCCCATCAAAGGGAAGATTTAAAAGGCATTCAACCTCAAACAGCAGTCGCCACTGTTTTGTTAAGCGCTGGCCAGGCCATGTGCTTACTGAGCTATGGTCAGGCCATGATCCCTAGCTTTGGCCCCCTACACTACCTTGGGGAGGTGAATCTCCTCTCTTTCTCTCTAATTTACTTTCTAGCCATTGCTCTAACTATGGCCGGGCCATGTGGCTTTTTGAGCTATGGCCACATGTTTCCTAACTTTGGCCCCCTCCCCTACCTTTGGCCCCCTCCCCTACCTTGAGAAGGTGAATCTCTCTCTCTCTCTGATTTACTTTCTAAATAAACTATAATTTCCAATCTAACTTCTGTGCTTGAATGTTTTGTGCAGAACCTGATCAAACACCCCCACCCCTACCCCTCCACCCTCCCCATACCGCCCAAATCGGGTCTGACCTAACATTTTTGAAGCCCCTACTGGGATTTTAACCTAACAATAAGCAACTTCACGAATTACAAATGAACCAGAAACACAAGGACAGCCTGGTCAGGGTGCTGGTCTGGAAAGAGGCAGTAACTGTGGGGAGGTTGGCTCTTGTAGAATACAGGAGATGACTGGATACCATGGGTGTCAGAGCCTGAGCCAGGATCACTACTTGAAGCCAAAAACTAGGATGATGCTCCCCCACTTATGAAAAGAGGCAAGACAAGGTCTGTCAACCTTTTGCCTGCACCTATGGTTTTTCCAGAAGATGTGGGCCTGGGGTTAAAAAAAAAAGCAAATCCACAGCTTCCCTGATAAGCAACTAAGGCCACCTGTGTGCTCCCTGGATGAACCTGTCAGATAGATCCCCAGTATCTCTCCAGAGGGCAGTAACTTTGGACAAAAAGACCTGGTTCTGTAGAAGGTTTTAAGTGCCATTTGGAAGCAAATGCGAAACGCCTAGAAAGAGAGGGAGCAAAGGGAAAAGAAACACACAAAAAAAGTCTTACTCAAAGAGAGACACACATTAAAATCCCAATATGCATGAATAAGTTGAAGGGTAAAAAAGAGAGTTAAAGAAATAAAAAATTGGAACAGAAACTCACTCCAAATAAAAATTACTATATGGATGTATGACAAGCTCTAAAATAAGTAGATTGAGAATGTTCAAAGAGATATCTTCCAGAAATAAAATATAAAGAAATTCTAAGCTAAAAGGGTAGAAATGATACCATATCTGGAGGATAAGGGGGAAAGCATTTAATGAAATATTTAAGATGCAGTAGATCAAGAGTCCCCAGCTCTGGGGCTGCAGACCAGCACTGGTCCATGACCCGTTAGGAATCATGCTGCACAGTAGCAGGAGGTGAGCAGTGGTGAGTGGCACTCCATTTGTTGTCAGATCAGTGGTAGCATTAGATTCTCATAGGAGCATGAACTCTATTGTGAATTGTGCATGTGGGGAATCTAGGTTGCACACTCCTTATGAGAATCTAATGCCTGATGATTCCCATGCCCCATCTGAGGAAAAATTGTCTTCCACGAAACCAGTTCCTAATGCCGAAAGGGTTGAGGATTGCTGCAGTAGATGACATTATCCTTAGGATAGATACAGAGATACTTTTCCATAATGTAGTTCAGATAGGCAAAAAGATAAAATATATGACAAAATGGTTAGGAAGCAGGGAGAACAGACTGAGAGGCCCCAATGTATGAGATGACTGCATGTCCAGTGCACCCAAGGCAGTTCTAGATTAACTCTGTCCTGGCACCTCATCGGAGTAGTGCTCACATTCACAAAAGTGTCCAAGTCGGAACAATAAATTATGTGGTCACTCCATTCAACATTCAACTTATGGGAGTTCCAGAAGAAGACAATGAAGGAACATCCTAGAAGCAATAGCTGAAGAGGAAATTGCTGAGGCTTTTCCAGCATTAAGGAAAGCTATAAGTCCTCAAATAGAAACTACACGCGGAGAAGCAGGATTAAATAAAGACAAACCCATGCAGGGTAAGAAAACTATAGAAACATTAAATATTTAAAAAGATTCTTCAGTTAGACTTATGACAGACTTATCAGCAACATAAGTCAGGAAAAAAATGAAGAAGCACTTTCAAAGTGCTAAAAGATAAACTAAAATTTTATATCCAGACAAACTGTCATGAAAGTATGAAGGCAAAACATTTTCAGACTTACAAAGAAGAATAAAAGGTTTACCTCCTACAAATCCTCACTAAGGAACCAATGAGATTAAAAAAAAAAAATGAGAACCTGGAGATTTTATAAAATATGTCGGTAAATAAGTTTCATAATAAATTATTTTGGAGTATTCAAAAAAAAGTAAAACTAAAACATAAAACAGCAATAAGATAGATACAGTTCAGTGAGTAAAGGCTGCCTAGGACCTTGTTGTCAAAAATAAAGCTGAAAAATTGCAAAACTATAGACAGTACTTTTTTTATAACTAGAGCAAAATATGTGCATTCTAATTTAAGGGTAATTGCATAAAGAACTGCAGTACAGAAAAGAGAATAAAAGGTGCAAATTATCCACCCCAAAGACAACAGAGATAATAAAATGAATCAAAGAAAAACAATAGATCATAAGAAGAAATACAAAATAAAATGTCATAAATTAAGGACAACTATATCAAAAATCATAATAAATGAAAACAGATTAAACTCACAACTAAAAAGAAAGAATTAATATGATTGAATGAAAATAATCAAGTATACAATACATTTAAGAGGTAAAACTAAAAACTACAGAAAAAGGCTTAAATGAAGAGATTGAAAAAGTTATACAAGACAAAAGCAAAATTAATGGCAAACTAAAAAAGAATTTAGGGAATCAGGATTAATATAAATAAGGAACCAAATAAAAATCAAGAGAATAATGTTCTTAAATAGACTTAACTACTATGACCTGTATGCACTTAACAACATAGCCTTAAAATACATAAAACAGCCGGGCTCGGTGGCTCAGCCTGTAATCCCGCGCCTTTGGAAGGCTGAGGTGAGTGGATTGCCTGTGCCTGCAGGCTCGAGACCCGCCTGGGCAGCAAGATCTCATCTCTACAATAAATCAAAAAAGTCAGCCGGGCGTGGTAGCGCATGCCTGTAATTCCAGCTACTTGGAAGGCTGAGGCGGAAGGATCGTCGGGGCCCAGCAGGTCGAGGCTGCAGTGGCCGGAAGTGGCCACTGCACTCCAGTCTGGGCAACAGAGTGAGACTCCAACTCAAAAAAAAAAAAAAAAACATAAAACAAGAAGAACTGGCTAAAACAGGAGGGTAATTTGACCAGACCACAATCACACTAGCAGATTTTAACAGTGTAATTCAACTAAAAGTCACCACTGTATAGCCAAGAAATAAATCTAACAAAAATGTGCAAGACTTTGACACAGAGAATTCTAAACCTTCACTGAGAGATATTTAAAAGATATATATAAATGCAGAGATAATACATAATTCTGAATGGAATACTCAGCCTTTGTAATGATGCTAATTCTCAATGCAACTTAAATAATGTCCCCCTCCAAAAAAGCTAATTTTTCAACCACTTTCGTTTGATCAACTAATTAAGCATATGGAAAAACAATATGTTGGTCTTCTACTTCACACTAAGCACAAAAATCAATACCATATAAATTAAATCCCTAAATGTAAAAGTCAATACTATAAAACTTTTAAAAGACATTATAAAATAGGAAAGGTTTGATTTTTTTTTTTGAGTTGCAGTCTCATTCTTGTCACCCAGGATGGAGTGCAGTGGCATGCTCACGGCTACTGCAGCCTTGACCTGCTGGACTTAGGCGATCCTTCCACCTCAGCCTTCCAAGTAGCTAGAACTACAGACACACGCCACCACACCCAGCTAGTTTTTGTGATTTATTGTAGAGACGAGGTCTCACCAAGTTGCCCAGGCTGGTCTCAAACCCCCAGGCTCAGGCAATCCTCTCGCCTTGGCCTCCCAAAGTGCTAGGATTACAGGCTTAGCCACCGTGCCCAGCCTGATTTTTTTTAAAAAGACATAAAAATCACTGGAAACAAAAAATACTAAGAAAAAGATTGATAAATGTAAATTTTTTTTAAACTCAGCAAAGAAAAAATGAAAATTAATTTTTAAAAATTAAAAGATAATGCAAAACCGAGAAAAGACATTTGCTATATTATCAATAAAGAAATACATTACAAATATTTATGAACTAATCCAATTCAATAGAAAAACAGGCAAAATAAAATTCAAAATTTTTTTTGTTTTTTTTGAGTTGGAGTCTCACTCTGTCGCCCAGACTGGAGTGCAGTGGCTGCTCCCGGCCACTGCAGCCTCGACCTGCTGGGGCTCCGGCGATCCTTCCACCTCAGCCTTCCAAGTAGCCGGAACTACAGGCATGCGTCACCACACCTAGATAATTTTCTGATTTATTGTAGAGATGAGGTCTCGCCAAGTTGCCCAGGCGGGTCTCGAACCCACGGGCTCAGGCAATCCACTCACCTCAGCCTCCCAAGATGCGGGATTACAGGCTGAGCCACCGAGCCTTTTTAGGAAGAGAAAGAACAAAGGGCCCATAAATACTTGAAATGTGTTTTCATCAGTAACCAGAAAAATGAGAACCTGACTCCTAATGAGACGCCATTTCACATCTCCTATGTTGGCAAGAATTTTTTGATTGAATAAAACCATTTGCAAGGATGAGAGGCCACGGGCACTCTCATGCTAGGTATTGGCTAGTAACATGAGACTTGCATGTACCCTAGGCCCCAGTAAATCTACTCTTTGCAGGTACAGCAGGAGACAGGTGCAAGAAGGCTCACAGAAGCTTTATTCATTACAGTCCAAACTGGAAACAACTCAAATGACCATCACTAGTAAAATGGATAAACAGATTATGTATACCCCAACTGTATAGAGATGAAAATATACCACACAGCTGAATCTCAAAACATAATACTGAGCATGGTTCAAATCAAGCCAAATTAAATGATACATTAATTAGGGATACAAACACGTAGTAAACTATAAGGAAACACCAAGTTCAGTATAGTGGTTACCTTTGGATGAGCAGGGAGAGGACCAGTGAGGGTAGTTCTCTTTATCTCAGGCAGAGTGCTAGGAACATGATCACGGTTCTTGCAGTATTAAATAAATATTTTCATAAAATATTTTAAAGAATGCTATATTTTAAATTGTGTAATTTTTAAAACTAATAAATTAATAAAACAAGAGGCCTATTAGTATTATATTATAACATGTAGTCTTACTAGACATATTTAGCATATTACCAACTTGCCTTGCAACAAACATTCTTCTTTTCATCGTGTCCAAAGATAATCGTGTAGCTTTTTGAAGACTGTCTAATAATTGGTGAGAGAAAAAAGCGAAGACCTCTTTACATTCCTGTAATAAGAAATCATATTAAATTTGGTATTTCTCCCCCTCAAAAAACCTTTTAACATTCCCAAAGTAATGATAGAAAATTAGAAGTGGCATGCGAAGGTGAAAAATAATAAACTATACAATCTCCATGACACCATAGAAACAAATTCAATCATAAATTACTTGTCTAGTTATTTTAGACAAAAATAATTTATGAAAAATGTGTTTGCACAAACATCCTAGCAAACCAGAATAACTTATTCAAAAGTCAAAACTCAAAAACAGCTTATGAAAAATAATCCTGATTTGCTGAATACTCAATAATTTGCCCAACAAAACTGAAGCACTTTAAGTGTGGTGCATCTCTCAATGCTTAAAGGTGTAGGCACAAGAGGATAACTAGTATACATCCTCCAAAAACTTAAGCTTGGTGGATAAACATCATTTTAAAACGTATAATAGTCAAAAATATGGGATGAAATTTCCAACCTCTAAAACCATGGTTTGACATTCTCTCCACACCCTTCCTTCTGTTGGGAGAAATAGCCAAACTTACTGGTCAGAGTGTAGGACAGGTATTGAACCTAGCAACAGGGATCCAAGCCCCTGTCTTGCTTGCACAGGGAGTCACACATCTGGGGCCAGGCTCTGGCCATACTGCTTCCTCGCTACTCTAGAACCCTGTCCTTCTGAGACTGGGTGAGTGAGGCATGTTGAGTTGGGAGAGGAGAGCTATCAGGCATGAACAAAGAGGAATGTCAAACTTTTCAGTGTAATGATGGGGTACAATCAAGCTAAAGCACAGGCGTGACATAGTCAGATTTTTATGTTAGATGGACCATTCTAGCAGCAATGTGGGAAATGGATTTGAGAGGCAGAGATTGTTTAGGGGGTGATTGCACTAATGCACCTCCAAGTCATCTCCCACTTGAAGAGGCTCTAACAGTACTCACCTGTGCTCTAAGAACCCTAGCCAGTGTCAAAAGGGAATGTAACTGGAAGACAAGAACTGCTGAGATGGCAGGACACTTCCTCTCTTCAGCTGACGCCCACTAGCTGCCAACAAATACCAGGTACATGGTATTGAGAAGATGTCTAAGGCTAAAATCTAGACTGCAGAAAAGTGTTTGCCAGTCAATCAGTAATATCATCCCTGAGCAAGAAGGTTAAAGTGAAACAAATCTGTGTTATTTTCAAAACTGTATTAGGATGTGTAAAGGTGGGTGAATAGAGAAAGAATGAAAAGAAGGTGGGTATGAAGGATTAAAAGAAAACCTATAGGAGGAAGAGAAAGGAGGAATCGTTGCAAATGTGGGCAGTCAGAGATCATGCATGACCAGAAAGGTGAGGCCTAAGAAGAAGAAAGAAACCACATCCCTCCTTCTCCACCTTCATTCTCAACACAGTTCAACACAATTGAAAATCTGGCCATTCAAGTCATCCACAGTGCTAGTTTAAAATGCAGATTCCTGGGCCCCAAAGTGACTCAGACTCTGGACTTGAAATACAGATAACTATTAAACACAATAACTGACAACAAAGTTCTCCATTCTGGGTCAAACTGACTGGTGTTATATCCCAAAAGTCACAATTACTATAAGAGAAAGCATGGTCAGTCACAATAGGGGTAGATAACTACATAAACTGCAATTGACAGAATTACAGTAAAAGTGGATGCTACTGGGGAAAAGTGTAAGGATTGCCTGATGCTACAGTGTAAAACTGAAAATTATATTTCTAGATTTTGTTATAAATTAGATAAAGAATGCTTACAGAACTGCAGGGAAGAAGCACCATTTAGGGTTATCTCTAATTTTATGAGTGATAATTCTGTGAATTGCATGAAATTGTTCCACAATAATACCTTTTTAAATTCATCTTCTTTATCATTAGCATCAACCTCATTCACAATATTAGTGTCATAGTCAGTGTTTTCACCCTCTTCTGTTTCATTTCCAAAAACAACACGTTTCCGCTGTTCTATAAACAAAAGACAAAATAAAAATATAATATTTGATTTTTGAACATTAGGTAAGTATTCTGTATGGCCAAATCTTCTTAGGAAGTTGCTTTCTAAAAAGCTCTTACTTTAAAAATGTTTCTATAAAAATGTTTTTTGCATTTGTTCCTGTAGGAGTCATCCTTGAATTCACTTTAAATCACTTATCTCGATTCTGGAGGGAAGCGGCAAGATGGCGACGGGGCAACCCGGTCTCTGAAGCCCTCTGCAAAGGAGATCTGCAGTGGGTCTCTGACTCTCGCCCCGGGGGGCTACGGACCCCAACATCGCAGCCTCCTCTTCATACGGAGCTCGGCTGTTGCCACCGCTGGGACATCGCAACGGACTGGACAGATCGCCACAGCCCCTCCCCCCACCGCCACTGCCGCCACAGATGCCACTGCCGCGGCCTCCGTGATGGCCGTAGCACATCACACCACGCGGGCCCAAGGCGATCCACATCAAACCCCTTCAGGGAAGATCTGCTGGGATTGCTGCCACCTCTCCTGCGACCTAGACTGTCCTGCCTGCCTGCCTTAAGGCTCCTGTTACCTGCCGTGAGGCAGGCAGCCATCTTGTTCCTGTCCGGCCCCACCCACTCTGGGGCAAGCAGCTGAGATAGCACCACCTGCTGGCGATTCAAGGTAACAACACCGAAACGGGAGAAATAAGCTTGATAAAGACATAGACCAGAGTGCTGAACGGAGGGTAATCTGAACTGCCCTTCACAGCAGATCAGGGGCAACTGACCCTAACTGCAAACTAATTTACCAGCTTGAAAAGAAAACTAGAAATCAGATATGAAATGACATTGGACTTAAACAAAAGGTCTCAGAGTGTGCTTCATTGATTCTATTAGTTTAATGACAATTCTATTCCTACTGTATTGTCCCCTTTTTTCTTTTTTCCTTTTCCTTTTCTTCTCTTTTCTTCTCTCTGTAAACCATATCTTTGTATAGAGGAACAACACACTAACAAGGTGGTTGGTTAGCTTGTATGTTAGCATCACTATATGTTTTATTTTTATTTTTTATTTTTTGTATGAGAGTTGGTTCATCTGTAGCTGTGGTCTATTGTTTTTATCTGTTTCAGTATAGGCCTCTCTCTCTATTTGTTGGCACACTTGTTTGTTTCCCCCCTTACTCCTCTATCTCTCCACTCCCCTCTTTAACCCACTATCTGCTCCATTCTCTCCCCTCTGCTAACCACATTTTATTTCAGGGAGTAAACCTACAGCCCCACTGCATGGACAGATTCCAGGGCAGTGGGAAGTGGGTTCCACATTATCCACACACCTGTCAGCGAATACCAGGACCTGCAGTCAGATTTTGAATCACAGCTCTCCCCTTAAGTAAATCTCAAAACTGCAAAAAGGACCACCTCCAACCTACAGTGCAACTCCAGAATTGAACAAAGAAAGAGGACATACATAAAGAATAGGAGATTGAACGACAATAAGTAAAACCAATCCCTTTACCCCTGAATAACAGAATTAAAGAAGACGGTGACGTGGGGGGAAGGATAAAGTAGGGAGGGAGAAAAACCGCACAATGAAGAAAAACCAAAAGAAGAATATAGGTCTCACACAGACCCCTGGGAAATCAGACACTGAGAAAACAGATTCTAGAACACAAACAATGAAGAGCCCCCAGAATGACTGGTTACATGCAACAAACCCAGACATCAAGACATTAATGGAGAGAATTTAAAAAATTGAGGAGAGACAAGAGGAAAATAGGAAGGAGCTGATGTCAGAAATGACAGCAGTAAAGAATACTGTGATGGAAATGAACAACAGACTAATAAGCATGGAAAGCAGAATCAGCCAAGCGGAAGAAAGAATCTCAGAGCTCGAAGACCAAAACGCAGAACTAACCCAAACTGTCAAAAGCATAGAAAAGAAGCTCAAAAAGACAGAACAAAACCTGCAAGAGATGAATGATCACTTCAAGAGACCAAACCTAAGAGTAATTGGGCTTCCTGAAGCAGAGAGAGAAACAGAAGCCACACTGGAACAAACATTTCATGAAATCATTCAAGAAAACTTCCCTCATCTCATCAAGGATGAAAAAATTCAAACACAAGAGATTCAGAGAACCCGTGCAAGACAACAAATGAGAAGACCAACTCCCAGACACATAATAATTCGCCTAAACAAAGTAGCTATAAAAGGAAAAATCCTAAAGGCAGCAAGAGGAAACGGCCAGACTACCTACCAGGGAAAACCAATTAGAATAGCAGCAGCTTTATCCACAGAAACCCTTCAGGCCAGGAGAGCCTGGAGTCCTATCTTCAAAGTTCTAAAAGAGAAACAATTTCAACCAAGAATTACCTACCCTGCCAAACTAAGCTTCATTAGTGAGGGAGAATTGAAATCTTTTCCAGATATCCAATCCCTAAGAACCTACGCTGCCACCAGACCACCTCTACAAGTAACACTTAAGAAAGTACTGAACACAGAAGAAAAGGAAAAAAAGAACAGCATTCTTCACAAGAGTACAGGCAAAAGATTAAAAACACACATGAACCAACTCCAAAACTGAAAGAAAGACAACAAACAGACAGGAACAACTCTGTAAGAACCTTATGACAGGGATCAACTCTTGCATTTTAATTATTAGCCTAAATGTGAAGGGACTAAATGCACCACTGAAAAGACATAGAATGGCAAAATGGATAAAATATCATCAGGCAACAATCTATTGCCTTCAAGAGACTCACCTCACTAGAAAGGACACCCACAGACTCAAAGTAAGAGGATGGGAAACAAACTTTCAGGCGAATGGAATACAAAAGAAAGGAGGAGTAGCGATCTG
>NW_007232050.1:0-20054 GCF_000164805.1 Carlito syrichta
ATTCCTGTAGATTTTTCTCCCTCTCCCCCTTTCCCTCCCTCTCTTCAATTCTGTTTTTGAGGGAAAGTGGGGTTGCTTTTATTTCTCTTCTGCAATGACCTGTTCTTCCTTATGAGGGTCTTCTGGCTTTGTTCACTTTTCCCTCTGCTTTACAGTCTGTCTATTCAGTAGTATGCAGTCTTGGTCCGTTCAGAGAATCTCACCAGTTCACCTATGCCGTCGCCATCTTGCCCCGAACTCGAAGCTATTTTTTAATAACATTATTATATAAATTCTGACACACATTGTATATACATTCTAGTAGTAATTTCAAAACACATCATCATTTTTAGAACAGATGCTACAAAACTGCCAGAAGAATCTAAACAAGCCATTGTTGGGTGCCATGAGACTACTTCTCTTAATTTACTTGTTTTTTTCTTACCTAGGTGTTAAATGACTGTTTTTATTTGTGTCATCTCCTGTACCTAATCAACTTAATTCACGTTGCCAACCTCTTTTTTTTCTACAATAGGACATAACTTTTATTACTTTCCACTAGTTCAATGAAAAGCTTTAATTCATAGAATATTAAAGCAGAAAGGGACCTGAGTTTATCCCTCTAACTTTACAGGTTGGGAAATTACTGGTACTGTAAGTGGTTCATAGAGGGGAGTAGTGGCCAGGGATCTGGAAGAAAGGAAGGATGATAATTTGTTTTTCTTCTTTTTTCTAAAATTCCTTGTCAAGTCTGATGACCCAGTTTCTTCAGAATTCTTTTTCTCCACGATGTATTTTCTTTTATCTCTGTCCCTTTCTCTCAGTCCAGGTATCAACTGAAATATGGGATACAGGCCTTTCTCCTTCATATCCCCAAAATTCCACTCATTTGATGCCACCATGGAAATAGACTTCCACTGGGGTAAGTAGGAGTAATGGCATGGGGGGATTGTGTCTCACCACCATATGGGAAACTAAAATCAAATATTAGATTTCTCTCTTCTTAAAAGTCTCTTAGTTGATCCTGCCAACCTCCACCTTCTGGCAGTTTCTACCATGTTCTCTTTATGTCTTCAGCTCATATCCCCAACCTCTCTCTCTTACCTTCTCCCAGCTCCACACTGCCTTTTTGGAGACACGGTTTTTAAATCTGTTACTGTGTTGTTCCTGCTAACTCATCCCCTTAAGGACTTCTGTTAGGTTCAGCTTTTCGGTGTATTTTCCTACATAAAAACAGTTCTTTTCTGAACAGGAACTCTGGTGCCAACAAAATTGTGTATATATATATAAAATCTATATCATATATGCTACGGTTTTTATATATGATCAGCTGGAGAACTGGGTCCCCTAAGAGTGTGGTAGTTCCCACAGCTGTACTGCCAGTCCAGAATCCATGCAGAAGCTAGGACAAGATGATGTCAGGATGTGGGACACCATGGCACCCGAAAACTTGGGGATGCTGGCAGTTGTGGGGGTCCCCAAAGAATGTTCAAGCTCTCTTAATTGGGGGGTCGGCAAGCCAAGACCGTGTCACAGCTCTTTCGGCTCAGTGGGTTGGCAAGCCAGGCCCTGAGAAATATCAGCTGGATGGACCAGCAAGCTGGCCCGTCGGGTCTTATTAACTCTTTGAGCCTCATCGGTGCCATCAGACATCAGCTCGGCCCCGCCCTCGGCCCCGCCCTCGGCCCCGCCCTCGGCCCCGCCCTCGGCCCCGCCCTCGGCCCCGCCCTCGGCCCCGCCCTCACGGTTGGTTCTGTTGGCTGGCAAGCCAGCCTCTGGCGTGTGCAGCTCATCAAATCCCGCAGTCTTCAACAGCAGCTCTTCCAGTCCCCGTTCTTGACTCACACCTAGAAGCAACGAGGCACATAGACAACTGGAGGGTGGGTAAGTAGGAATTTCTTGGAGGTCGGAAAAGCTTCCAGCAGCAGGAAGGGTGGCAACAGGGTTGCCAGGTTGCCACTGCAGGTAGGCGTTTATATAGTCTCCAGAGTCTGCTGATTGGTTGGCAGCAGCACCAATCAGAGAGAGGCTCCATTGTCTCGTTTTCGAAATTTACCAATGGGGGGAAAGGGTTGGGAAGGGCCAATCAGGAAAAAGTGTGCGAAAGATGAATTACACGGACTTGGAAGTGGGTGTGTTTACTCCAGTCCCTGGGGCTTGCAGTTACCGGGACTATCCTAATTGTTTGCCTAACAGGTGTCTAGCTTTCTCCTGTCATTAATATATATTAATGACATTAATATATATGTATTATTATATATTATATAATACATATATTATATAATAATATATTATTATATATTATATAATACATTAATATATATATATCTCCACATCATACTGAAATACACTCTCAAGGGGCTTTTTGAACAACTGGTAAAAGTATTTAATTCTATCAGGGAAGGTCAGTATCTTAGTCAATTTGGGCTGCTATAAACAAAAATACCATAGACTTGGTGGATTAAACAACAAATATTTATTTCTCACAGTTTGGGAAGCTGGGAATTCGAATATCATGGCGCAGACAGATCCTGTGTCTGGTAAGGGTTTTCCTCCTGGTTTGCAGATGGCTGTCTTCTCATTATATCCTCACAGGGTCAAGAGACGGGTCATATCGTGTGTCTTTTCTTAGGACACTAAATCTCATTCATGAAGGCTTCATTCTCATGGCACAATTATCTCCCCAAGACCCCATCTAAAAATACTATCACACTGGGGGATTAGGCTTCCACATATGAATTTGGAGAAGTGGGTACACATCCTCAGTTTGTCAGGTAAAGCAACATGTTCTTTGGGAAATAAACAAAGCAAGATTGGCATATCAGGCAAACAGAGTCACAAGGAGGTGAATAGAGAACAAGTGGCAAACTGCAGGGGGTAGAGGATACCTGAAGTTCACAGCTTCCAGGTCTGGTGGGAGGAGATGATAGGTAGTGGATACAGGAGAATATAGCAAAAGGTCTTTTGATATTATGGTAAGGGATTTAGATGTAGAGGACAGGGCACCAGAATTTGTTACTCTTGATCTTTATTTAACTGCTCTCCTAATCAGACCTACCCTTTATCCATGCTGGCACTCACTTAGTCAAGTCCACCACATCTTTTTCTTGAACTATTACACTGTTTGAAGGTACAGAGACAAGTAAGAACATGAACATGAACATCAGGAAAATACAGTGTTGATTTAGCATGGTTAGAATGTATGGAGGAGTGGTGAGACATAAGCTGGAGAGACAAGCAGGGGTCAAGACTCTTTCTAAGGCTGATTTGCCATCCACTCAACTCTTTCAGATCCCAGCAAATGAACGATCTACCCAAATTCATATAAGCAAACTCTAGAAGGTCACATTCTCACCATAAACGCCGTTTTTCCGACTCCTCTCTGAAAGAACACGGGCAATTTACAATTCTAGTACATTTCCATTGTAATGTAAAGTTTATTACAAAACTGAATATCAAAACAACAGTATTTTATTGATAGAGATCAAAGAAACCAGTAGAGAAGCTCTACGTTTATGAGAACTGGTTGTAATAATGGTTACTTATTTCAGACCATCTGTGCGAACATGGAAATAGCTTCATTATATGTAAACACATAATAATAGTGGTTATTAAAATTTGATTCTCTTTGTACTGTACTCAAACAAAAGGAAAAACAGAGACGCTAAGGTACGTTTTCTATGAATGTGAAATCAGGGAAACAACTAGATGTGAAAAGAAACTGTAGAGTTTGAAAATTCTTTTGAAGCATATAAAATGTTTACTAGAAGATTTAAGATGCCGCATAGAGAGACCTACCTATTGACTTAATCTTAATCACCTAGAACTGGCAGTGCCTTGGTTGAGGATGTTCACAGTCATCTAAACCAGTGGGCTGCCTTTGGAAGTGTCGTCTGCCACATCTTGCCACATAGTTGGTCAGATTGAATGAGATTATGTCTGTCAATGTTCCTGACACCTATTAAACCTTTCATAAATGGTAGTGTCCTGGTCTTGATTGAATGAGCAAAGGGCTCTACTATCATCATAGCACTTTTACTTTTACAAGTTCTATTTGATCCTCTTCTATTCTTATTCTGATTGTATAAAATATAGCAATAGTTTGTTGGGTGCCCAGTACCTACCGGGTATTATGCACAATATTTTTCATATGTGCACACACACACAGGCATATTTTTTTCTCATGCATGGAACTCTCCTGCAAAGTAATGCCTTCTTCATTTTATGGATGAGGCAAGAGCCTCAGCTATTGAATGAGCACTCAAGGCTATAGAATCGGTAAGCCAATATTTAGTTTAGGTTCTTGATTATCCAAAGCTAGCCCTTTTTTCCTGGAACCTTCTTGTTCTCATGGCATCAGCTTTTCCCTGCGGGACTTGTGAGCTAGCTAAAGAGCCTTAAAATCTTTTCTTTAACATACATTGCAAAAAGATAGCGACACTTTGAATCCTCTAAGTCTGAGTTTCATAGTCAAAGCACATTTACTACTCATTAGTTTTCAAAATTCTTTTGGATACAGGTTGTCCTTACTTTGCAGATGTAAGATGAAACCATGCAAAAAGATTTTAATAATCTATGGGAAGAATTATTATTGTTCTGTAATCTTCAAAATTTTTGGTTGAAACATTATTTGTTTTGTCAGTAGTACACATACAGGGAAATGATGAAAATAGTAAAACTAAAATGTAATTTGTATACTACCATTGAAGACCTTAGAAACATTGAAAATATGGGTGTTTTATTTATTTGTAAAAACATTATTAAGAATAGCTCAGGCAGTGCTTACTTTCTTCTCACCATAAAACTCACAACATGGAGCCAGCATCTTCTCAATGTCTTATGGAATTGTCATCCTCTTTTCCAAGTTGGATCAGCTTGCAACATTGTATTCTTTGTACCTTCAATGTCTTGTAGTATCTCTGAGAATTCCTTTAATGTGAAATGTTTTTTTTGGCCAGGTTCACTTCCTCTAAGACATCGTCATCCTTTTCTTCACAACCACTTTCTTCATTTATGTTGATGACATTAGTTCACCGTCACTAAGTTCTTCTGGCTACATCTCAAGTCTCTCAAAGTCAGTACCAGCTAATGCTTCTCCTCCTCCATTTATGTTTGATTTGAACTTCACATTTAGTGCTATCAATTTTCTTCTTCTTCTTCTTCTTCTTCTTCTTCTTCTTCTTCTTCTTCTTCTTCTTCTTCTTCTTCTTCTTGGACAGGTTTGTTGGCCAGTTCCTTCTTTGGATTACCTATTTTTGTAAGTTTATCACTGTGAGACTAGGAGTCAACACAACTACATGCTTTGCTGTCTATGTGGGAACCAAACCAATGACAAAGCACAGCAACCAATCAGCAATACACCATCAAAGAAGTGATTAGGTTGGTTACTGATCATGACGTACATCTGTTGTTTACAAAGTCATTAATGGAATGCAGAGTTCGCAGCAAAATCTGGTCTTCATGTAATTATTCACAATTAATATACTTTGGGAATTAAAATGTAAAATTTAAATTTTGGGGAAACAGGCATTATTTAACTAAACTATGATGACAAATTCTTGCATGTTGGGAACATGTCTAGTAAGGGCTACACATATACATGTGATCGATGCCTTAAGAAAAAGTATTCTGATGTGGATTCCACTTTTTGGATCACATTAATTACTTTTCTTGGCTGTATCTCTGAATTCAAAGCTTAATTGCTTTGGTTCGAAGACAAGTTATGCTTGTTCCTGTCTGCCTGTGGCATGCCTGTTTTTCTCTGTTCCTCCATTTTCTTGTTTGGCAAAATAGTAATAATCATCCTGTCTTATAGAGTTTTGTGAGTATTACATGAAAGAATCCATGTAAAGCCCTCAGCTTTTATCAATCACGGAGGTAAAGCCCAGTAAACACTTTTTATTTTAATGGCATTATTATTCAAAGTAGGGGGTTCTTAAGTTATTTGACAAATATTTATTAGTTTTCTGCTATGTATTTCTTGCTGATAATACAGTGGTGAGAGATTTTTTCTCACTATAGCTTACACTATGGTGAGGCAAACATGATTTTATCCATTAAAAATTAATATTAGTTAAGGTTAGGTATGATGGCTCACACCTGTAATCCTAGCACTTTGGGAGACCAAGGCAGGAGGATCACTTGAGGTCAGGAGTTAAAGACCAGCCTGAGCAACATGGTGAAACCACATCCCTACAAAAAGTTAAAAAACAAACGAACAAAAACTAAGCATGGTGGCATGGTGTGTGCCTGTAATCCCAGCTACTCAGGAGACTGAGCTGGAAGGATCACTTGAGCATGGAAGTTCGAGGTTGTAGTGAGCTATAATTGTGACACTGCACTCCAGCCTAGGTGGCAGAGCAAGGCCTATCTCAAAAAACATGATAATATTAATTTTAAAAGATTTAAAAAATTATAAAAAGATAGACACATGTAAAACTAATAGAAAACAATAATTTTAGATAAATCATGTCAAGTGCTTTCAAAAATGAGATTGAAAGACTGCTAAGCTATGGCCAGGCACGGTCGCTCAAGTCTGTAATCCCAGCATTTTGGGAGGCCTAGGCGAGAGGAATGCCTGAACCCAGGAGTTCGAGAACAGTCTGGGCAACATGGCGAGACCTCATTTCTACAATAAATTAAAACATTAGCTGGGCATGTTAGTGCATGCCTGTAGTTCTGGCTACTTGGAAGACTGAGGTGGAAGGATCACCTGAGCCCAGCAGGTCGATGCTGAGGTAGCCAGGAGTGTGCCACTGCACTCCAACCTGGGCAACAGAGTAAGACTAACTCAGAAAAAAAAAAAAGAAAGAAAGAAAAGAAGATTGCTAAACTCAGAAAAGAATTTACTGGAGAGCCTAGGAGCCCTATCCTTGCTTTAGGTACTTGTGAAAGAGTCACTTTTTGTCTTTCTCAACACTAATTTATAAATCCATTCTTCTGAGAATCATTTCCGTGAGCATGTATTTGCCCAGTTCTTGGAGTCAAAGAAAAAACTGCTTTCATCAATATTTACTTACCGCTGTGTTAACATATCTAAATGTTGAATGGTAATTGGCCACCTTAGTACCCATGACGAGTTTTTATCTTCTTTTAGAGATGAGCTTGTTTGACTATGTCATCCCAGACTTTCTTTATGATAAGTCAAGGTATTTGCTCATATAAATATTTCAGGAAGCAATACAAGGAACCTCTCGGTATGAATGCTTGAAGAGGAGGTAGATTATGTACAGATCCTCCTCCTACAACACTTAACTTTATTCTTCCTGTTCATTAAACAGAAACAAAACAAAACAACACAGTTCCAAAAATACTTCATCAGCGCAATCTTTCCAGATTTTAAGTGTCTTTTAGAGAGGGCCTAGAAAAGGTTCAACTAGGGGCTGAAAGAACAGCTGCTCTGTCTTTAGATTGTGGCATGTGAGGGGGGCATTTTGCTCTCATTGTAGTGCACGGCTATGTGTGATGGAACGTGGGAGGGAGCATTCAGAATGAATATCTTGGTATTTTTGAAGAACCTTCGTTATGACAAAAGTGCTGTTTAGACAATTCTTTCAATAGCGAGATGGAAAGGCGGCTTGGTGCTCAAATGGCTTATTTCTTTGATTATCCTAAGGGTTCTCTGTATGTCTACAGGGTCTTCTCCAAGTGTGAAGCAGAGCGCTTGGGCATTCAGGGAGAAGGGGGCGGTTCCCAGTTCCACAAGGCAAATTAGCCACAATGATGTGCATTAACAAAAGGACCATGGGGGGTGGGGGGATTATAAACTTTGTGCTTCCAAATTCTCCGACCTTTGGAATCAATAAAGTACAGGGCTTGCTGTCTGCAGAACAAACTGTCATGGTTCCAGCTGCGACCTCTCCTACACCACCCACTTATTCCTTCAAAGAACTGAGAATAGAAGGAATCAAATTTCAAATAAAAAGCATATGTCACGTTTGGTGGATCAGGTGGGCGTCTTGGTGAGGGGGACTGGAGTGTATGCCTTTTGAAGTGAAGTTGTACCATAAGCCTCAATTTCTTTGTTTTGGAAAATGGTAGAGCTATCATCTTTGGAGACACTAATTTTTAAAGAATGCTCAAAACACTAAAAATAAATTTAAAAAGGAAAAGAAGATCAACAATAAAGCAATTAGGGAGTAAATGTCAAAACCAGGGATTCATTTAAGTCAGCTCAGCACATATTTAATGAGAAAATATTTTGTGTCAGGCAGGAAGGGCTGCTGGGTATGATTGTACAGTGCGTGGACTGCACAAAAACACTTAGCTACTCACAAAGAAGACATATGGAGTAGTGGAGACCCTACAATCAGACAAGCTTTTAGGATTGGAGATAAAGTGGTGAACCAAGTAGACAAAGTTCTTCTAGCATAACTCAACATTTCAGTGCAGGATGCGGACATATTAGCATATGATACAACCGTGTGTTGAGTGTCCTGTACATGCAGTGCCATGGTGCATGAAAAAGAACCCTGATCCAGGTAGGGTCCTCCTGGAGGGGGGAGTAGCTGGCACCCTAGCATATAGGATGACACCAGAGGGGTGAGGAGAGTTTAGTTCGACTCACACAGGATACAGTGATGGCGATGTTTCAGGCAAAGGGAGTAAGGTGGGCAAAAACCCAAACAGAAGCAAAAGTCTGGTACTTTTCAGGCTTGGAATGAATGAAGTTTCAGTTGGAGCATCAAGAGGAAGGATGGAGAATGAGGTGTGTAGACAGGTAAGGGATCGCTTGTGCAGGGCTCCGTTGACTACGGTAGCATTTGGATGGCGAATGAGACTGTCTGTAATCAGGAGGGGGACTGGAGAATGGGACCGGTTTGAGGGGAACAAAAGGGGAGATGGAGATTCATATATCACACAAGGTAGATTTTAGGAACAACATTTAAATAAATTAAAAAGTAATTACTTAGAATTGAAGGTAACATTACATAAATGACCTTAACCACATATCCTTTTGATGACAAAAACCACACAGACAAGAATTACTCTAAGTGACTTTACAAAATGATAATGATCATCTAACCCTACTGGGATTTACCCTAAGGAAAAGAAAAAAATCACCACAAAAAGATCGCCTAAATTGTTCTCGGTAATCATATTGTTGGAGGAAATGTTAGTGTAATTCTTCTGAGATTTTTGGTCTAATGTAAATAAAGCCATTAAAATGGTAAGTTTAAAGTTTCCTTCTGTTCTTGTATTATACATTTTAGAGACTTTAAGTCGAAATTTTAGGAAAATCTGTTAATGACTTTTTGGTACTGACAAGTGAGGCCCAAGGGGTAGTCTGAAATGAGGAGATAGAGACAAAAAGGAACAAAATTATTCTGCAATTAAATAATAAGGATTTTTTGTTTTCTCTTAGCAGCTCAAGAAGGAAAGAAAATTTGAGGGAGGCTGAACTCAGAGAAGAGAGGTAACAAAATAGAGACAAAGTCTCTGGAGAGATGAGGACAAGGCAGCCAGCTGAGACCTGCAGAGGAAGAAGATGAGAACGATATTCCCAGCAGCAGGAACAGGCAAAAGTACTGTCAAACCATTGCGGTCTGAAACCCAATTATATGTTGCCTAACACAGACACAATGTCTTTCCATCAAGTATAAATATATTTACATCTATGGAGCTTCTGTTTTCTGCCAAGCACCGCTGTAAGCACTGACATCATGCTAAAGCCTTCAGAGAAAGTTTGCTGCCTCTATCACCTGACTGTGTTTGAAGTCGGTGTTCGGAGGAATGAGGATGAAGTAGAGCTTTGTGTATTCACATCTTGGGGATCAGCTGGGGAAACATGGTGAAAGAGTGACAAGACGGCCAGAAGGTACAGATGAGAAACTAGAAACAGGAGTCAGGGGCGAGGGAGAAGTCTTGATTTAAGACTAAACCATAAAGCGTGGCTTGGCAAAATGTGGCAATAAGGCATTAGCACTCTGAGGTGGGGAGTAGAGTCAATCTTCATATTATGCCATGCTGGATATTCATAATAGCTCTGGAGACATATCTATGGATTTAGTTCCAGTTGTGTCCCAACTAGCCATGAGAATTGTGGGCAAGTTATTTAATGTCCCAGAGCCCCTTCAATTTCTTTCTTTCTTTTTTTTTTTGAGTCGGAGTCTCACTCTGTCACCCAGACTGGAGTGTGGTGACACAATCATGGCCACCGCAGCCTCGACCTGCTGGACTCAGGCGATCCTTCTGCCTCAACCTTCCAAGTAGCTGGAACTACAGGCACATACTACCATACCTGGTTAATTTTCTGATTTATTGTAGAGACGAGGTCTTGCCAAGATGCCCAGGTTAGTCTCGAACCCCTGAGCTCAAGCAGTCCTCTCATCTTGGCCTCCCAAAGTGCTGGGATTACAGGCTTGAGCCCCACGCCCAGCTCGATTTCTTACTCTGTACATTTCTGCTTTGTTCTTATTGGCTCTGTGGCACTGGTTGCCCCCATCTGCCCCCAGCCCACACAGAGTCAACAGACCTACACAACTGCATGGGCACAGAGTTGGGACCTTCACTCTCAACTACTGGTTTCCAAACAAAGTTGGAACAAGAGAGTGAGTGAAGTCATGATAGCTCTCAATAATTCCTTTCCTTTAATCCTCAGACAGACCCTCTTTTTATTGGCCTTTCCACCTGGTGCTATTTGTGATCCAGGGCGGGTGGACACTATTGACACTATGGGGCTGAGAAAAAGTCCGTTATTTTAAATGACAGATCTCTTTTACCAAAGCAATGCTACTTTTCCATCAAAAACTAAACTAAAGCTCTGTTTGGGCTGCTACCAAAAATATTCCAAGGAACATCCATCACATAAATGAGATTCCCTAATCGTTTAAGCATAAAGATTTTCCAGCATTCTAAAGAAATTGATTCCTCTCAGTTTAAATAAGAAAATGCGTCTTTCTTTTAAGACATAAACAGTGACAGCTACAGAAGGACTATATCAAACATAAAATGAAATTCTTCCCATTAAATAATTTCCAGAGGTTGTCATTTTCTTAAAGACCACACACATACACACACACACACACACACACACACACACACACACACACACAGACAAAGGACTAATACAAATTTCAGGTGACTGTGAAAATCTCAAATTTGACTAATTTATGTCATTTCCCCCCCCCAAAATGGCATTAAAAATAAATTAAATTGTGAGGTTCTGCAGGTTAAAACAAGTTACTGTGGAGAAAATTAGAGAGTTTCTAATTCCATGAATTTAGTTGGTTAATAGATTGTTTTTATTATATTTTTAAATGCAAGAGCAGTGACGCCAACTTCAGGATACCATAAGATATTAACTTCAAGTAGGAACTTTTTTTGCTTCTTTGATTTTAGGATTGACTTGGTTGTTTTATGGTCATGCATTTAATAATAATGCATTACTTTTCACTTAACAGTAATGCATGAAAATGTTAAGTGCCTGGTTTCAGCAGTAAACCGAAGGTGTGACCCAGTTTGTGTCTCGACATCATTCATTAGCCTTTGCTCTCTCGGGTTTACAGCTACTTGCCACATCAACAGAGAGGGAACGCCAACTTGCATCCCCCATGCTCTTAATTAGTGTTTCCTACAAATCAATAAGGAAAAGCAAATAAATAGGAAAAAAAATGCACAGGGGATATGAAATGCAACTTACAGAAGAGAAAAGCTAATGGTCAATAAACACATGAGGGTAGGCTCCACATTTATGCAAGAGAGAGAGGAAGATTAAAGCAACAATATGATGTCATTTCACACCTGCTCAACAAAACTCAGAAGTCCAACCACCTGAGATTGGATGAGTATGTGGAGTAATGGAAACCTCACTCACAGCTTGTGGGATCACAGATTAGCATGTGTATTTTGAAGGCAGATTTGGCATTATTTATAAATAAGCTAGATATTTTTTCTTTTTTATTATAAAATATTTTGGGTATATTTTTAAAAGGTAGGAAAAATACAATCTTTATTTTTTTCTCTTAGCATGAAAAATACACACTGAAAATGCCTGGTATATCTCTCCTTATTCCCTTTTCTATTTCCCATAAGAAACCACTGTCTCAAACTTGGTGTTTATCATTCTAACGCTTATTCCACTATTTACGCATGCATTCATACACCACGTTTTTGACCTTTACATAAATGGTATTATACTGTATATTCCTTCCGGCAACTTGGTTTTCTTTTCTGCTTTTTTTAAAACCTCAGCATGATCTTTTTGGAATTTGTCCATATGTTCATTTATCTATATATCCATGGCATATGTAGATGTAGCTTGTCAGTTTTAACTTTTTAGAGCCTTTCTTTGGTAAATACACGGTAGGTTATTTTTCAATACCCTACACATGATCAATTAGTTTTATTTTTCTCTCTCTCTTTTTTTTTTGCTATTTTACTCAATACTGAAATAAGTATTCCTAAGTAGATATTTCCTGAAAATGTGGACAAGTTTTCCTGGGTCTGAATTGCCCTCTGTGGGGTAGTGTAGATGAAAATGTCTCAATCATTAATATGTATTTGGATCTTCTAAAAATGCAGATTACAATTCAGTAGGTCTGGGGTGGGAATAGAAATTCTGCATTTGTTTTCTTTTTCTTTCTCTCTCTCTCTCTTTTTGGAGTCAAAGTCTCACTCTGTCACCAAAACTGGAGTGCACAACCACAATCATGGCTAACTGAAGCCTAGACCTTCCAGGCTCAGGTGATCCTTCCATCTCAGCCTTTCTCAAGTAGCTGGGACTACAGGTGCACACCACCATACCTGGCTAATTTTTAAAATTTTTTTGTAGAGAGAAGGTCTTGCTATGTTGCCCAGACTGGTCTCAAACTTCCGGCCTCCAGCGATCCTCCCACCTCAGCCTCTCAAGTGTTAGGATTACAAGCATGAGCCACCATGCCCAGCCAAATTCTGCATTTCTAACAAGCTCTGGATGATGGCAATATTCTTGGTCCATGCAACACACAGGAGGCTTATGAAATTGTATAACTGTGTGCTAAGAAACTTCTTAGTACATCCCTGTGTGCATCCATCAGTGTGTTTGTTGTCTCCCATCTGTACCACAAATGCAGTTCATCTGGTTTATTCTTCAGTACTGAATGAACCTCTTTTCACAATATTCCCTTTCCAATCAATTGAATATATTATAACAAGGTTTTTAAGAGATCCTATAGAGTTTCTTCACAAAGCTTCAAATTGACATAAAACACTCCTTGACTTTCATGTAAGGTGAAGTTGTATGTAGATCTTGGTCAGGCACTGGCACTGAGTACTTATTATGCTGGAGTGAGAAGGTTATGATGGCATTTGTCCAGGGGACAAAAGACTATATCCCTTGTCTTATATTTTATTTTCTTAACTGATTAGTGAAATTGTGTATGTGTGGAGTTTTTTTTGTTTATTTTGTTGTATGGCTCTGTGTTTAATTTTAAGAAAAAAGTAATGAATTCACTTAACAAAAACATAAATAAATTGTGAAAAAGAATAAAAGTACGACTCTGCCCCCTTCATGCTCTGGCCCTTCTCCTTAGAGGCAGGCACTGTTACTAGTTTCTGAGATACTGTAGCAGACAGACTTTTAGAGTGGCTGCAGTGATTCCTACCTTCTGGTTTCCCATCCCTGAGCTTTCTCATTTACTGAGGTGGGCAGGTCTTACAACTTGCTTGTAACCAAAAGAACTGGCAAAGAGAATAAGGTATGTGTGATGATGTGGATGTGATTAAGTTATGTAAGACTGTGGTGTTCATCTTGCTTGAGTTTCTTACTCACTTGCTGACTTTGAGGAAACTAATAGCCATGCTTGGGACCTCATGTGACAGGGAACTGCAGGCAGCTAGCAGGAGGTGAGATTGACCTTCCACTGACAGACAGCAGAGAAAGTAAAGCCCTCTATCCTACAATCACAAATTCTACTAAATTCTTCCAACAACCACATGAGTCTAAAAACATTACATTGAGCATGGTGGCTCAATCCTGTAATCCCAACACTTTGGGAGGCCGAGGCGAGAGGACTGTCTGAGCCCAGGGGTTCAAGATCAGTGTGGGCAACTTGGTGAGACCTCGTCTCTACAATAAATCAAAAGATAAGCCGGGCATGGTAGTGCACACCTGTAGTTCCAGCTGCTTGGAAGGCTAGGCAGAAGGATCTCCTGAGCGGGTTGATGCTGGGGTGGCAGTGAGTGTGCCACTACACTCCAGCCTGGGCAACAGAGTGAGACTCTGACTCAAAAAAGAAAAGAAAAGAGAATACCACATTTGTATATACTAAGAAAGATGGAGCAATGCCCAGAAAATTAGACAATTAAAAAAGGGCAAATTTCATAAGTTGTTCTCCAGCCAAAACTCCAGATGAGAACGCAGCCCCAGCCACTACCTTGACTGTAGCCTTGAAGAAAATCCAAACCATACCCAGATTTCTGACTCACACAAACTGTGCAATAAGTTTGTGTCAGTGAGATAAGCTCTAAGTTTGTGGTGACATTGTTACACAGCAGTAGAAAATGAATGCAGGACCCTTCCATATATAGCACACATATGCAAAAGATTTACACATACTCATTTTGGTTCTAATCTTGAAACTTATTCAACACGGTCACTTGTACTTCTACCTCCTTAGTTTTAAGTCTGCATAATATTTAAGTAATTGAGCATACATATTTTATTTAAGCAGTCTCCACTTACTGGGCTTTTAGGTTGCTTTCTTGGCCTTCAAAAGATCTGATCTATCACCAGAAAAATATGAAAGTGGCTTCATATTTTTTTTTTCTTATTGGAGAGTGCAAAAGAGGGTCTGGCTTATTAATGGGAGTAGTAGTGAACTTAACCATATATTATATTGCATTTTGATAGTGCAATAACTTAATGGCTTTATACACAAGAAACTGAACTTGTCTTGAGTTTAAAAAGGTAAAAGTTAATAGCACCTATGGTTAAGGAAGGAAAAACTGTAGCTCCTTTCTTTACTACATCTAGTACATTTTTTCTCCCCAATTCATGAAGTTGGAGCACAGGTAAGAAACAAGATGGTAGTCACCAAGAGCGGTTAAAACTATGACCTACCATGCAATTGAAAATACCACATTTGGCTGGGAGTGGCGGCTCAATCCTGTAATCCCAGTACTTTGGGAGACTGAGGCGAGAGGATTGTCTGAGCCCAGGGATTCAAGATCAGCCTGGGCAGCTTGGTGAGACCTTGTCTCTACAATATAGTTCCATCTGCTTGGAAGTCTGGGGCAGAAGCCTCACCGGAGCCCAGCAGGTGAATGCTGAGGTAGTAGTGAGTGTGCCACTGCACGCCAGCCTGGACAACCAAGTGAGACTTTGACTCAAAAGAAAAAGGGAAAAAAAAAGAAAAAATACCACACTTGTATATACTAAGAAAGTGCCAAGAGAATTAGACGATTAAAAAAGGGCATTCTGTTCTTTGATAGATCACTGAGTATGATTGACTAAATCCATCCAAGTTGCTATGAAGTTCATATGTTTGTCCTTCTTTATGGCTGCATAATATTCCATTGTGTATATGTACCATATTTTTTTTTATCCAGTCCAGCTTCGATAGGCAACATGGCTGGATCCATGTTTTTGCTATTGTGAATAGAGCTGCAACAAACATGCATGTGATCTATCACAGAAACAGAACAGAGCACCATATGTTCTCACTCATAAGCAGACCTTGAATAATTGTAATACTATAAGAAAGCAATTGGCAGTTGAGGGAAACTGCTAGGGGAGGGAGGGGCATACCTCATCAACAAGGGTACATGCATAATCAACGTTTATATACCTACCCCTGAATTGGACCCCACATCTTTATAATAAAAAAAGACAAATTTCATAAGTTGTGTTTACAATAATCTATTTTAACATCTCCAAAAAAGGTTGATTTCATTATTTTACCTTAACATTCTGTAAGCTAAAAAGAATAATCAAGTTGTCTCATGAACTGGAAGGTGGGACAGTAAATTTTTTTTCAAAAAAACTTCTTTTTCAGCTCCTGCTTACCTATCCTTTGTCTTTTTATCATTTCTTCTGGCTGAGGTTTTTTTTAGGTGGGATTACTAACCATCCCAGTTAGCCCAAACTGGAGGGATGCAAACTTTCAGTGCTAACAATGGGACAGCTCCAGGGGAAATGGGACAGTTGATTAACCCTGTAATCCCTGTAAAAGTTCAAACATAATAAAAAAGAAGACATCTCCAAGTTTGCAGGTGACTTCCTCAAATCTCAGCCAGCAGAGAAGGAAAAGCAACTTCATACCTGGCCTCTGCTGACAGGTGCATCTGCCAGCAGAGGCCAGTTTTGGGTTGCATCAGCTTTGGGTTCCCCGTGAGTCTTCAGCTAGAAGTAAATACACAAGTATCCTTAGCTAAGGCAAGAATGAAAGGAAGACTTTGGGTTTTCAGAACAATAAGCTACCTTCTTTTGTTTTTTTAATTCAAAGGGATAAACCACTCAAACTAAAAGAATAGTTACCTACATAGGGCTCAGATTATCACCTCATGAAGCAGCAAGTTTCTTCTATTATCACCTAAATAAAGCTGTCATCAAGCTGGAACAAATAGGCCAGGCAGAGAAAATCTTGGAGAAATGAGAGGTTGTGAGTTATAAAGGTTTTAGAGATGTGCTGCCGAATGGACAATGCTCATATTTGAGCAGGCTGACTAGTGACCTTAAATGAACAACTTCATGTCTCTGAATCTTAGTTTTCTCATCTGTAGATGATGGTTGGTATGTAATAAGTATAGATTCCACCCCCTCCCTCTCCTAGGAGAGAACAAGTAGTTCATACTGGATGGAAAGAGAAGGATATGTTTTCCAAGAGGAGTAGACAAGCAAATTCTAACTTGACATTGCTCAACATATGAAGTGCACTTGGAAAGGGATTCTGAGAGGGGCCTTGAGAGAGCGTGTGGCCTACTTCCTGCACTCAGAAAGGTTAAGAACAAAGATTATTGAGCACACATTTACCATAACCAGAGACAGAGACATGGCAGATCTTCTCAGTAGCGCGTTTGCATGTTTCCACAAGGTGTAATGGTTAGGAGCTGCTTTCTTGTGCCAACGGAAAGATCTCCTGCTTTAAGTTTACTACTTTATATTTCACTGTAGGCATTAAAAGCTTTCATTCTCTCCTCAAGAGGAAAAAAAGTACACTTTCATATACTTGAAAACTATAAATTAAAGCACCTTTTAGCCTTCTCTTTCTGGGGCTCAAAAAACCCAATTCACATACCATTTCCTCGGGAACAGCAAATGTATTTGTGTGGCAGCTTTGGGCCCTCCAACCACAGCTGTCATTACACAGCCACGGTGCTCAGAGACTCTGCGAGAAAGCTGTTACCTGCACTTGCCAGTTCAGTAGTCAGGCTAAGTGGAATAAAAAGGGGCCCCAGGCAATGGGTATCATCCTTTCACTCGTGATACTTCTAAATAGAGACACAGATGCCTATGTGTTTGCCATGTTCATTTGTGAGTGTCCTGTCTGCAGAAGGGCAGTAAAAAAAAAAAAAATCTGTCGGGGAAGAAAAGCAAAATAATCAAATGAGAGTAATAAAATGTAATGGTGATTACGGAAGACCATTAAAGACTTTTGCAAATCAACAGGAATCTGGAGGCTTAGCTGTTTCACACTAAAAGGTGTTATCAGAAAGAGAGATGTGGTTAAACCTTTGTCCCTAGGTCATGGGACCAAGGAAGGGAGAGAGAGAACTTGGTAGGATGAACTTTCTCAGGAGTACATGAAGTGGGAAGAAATAAAAGGGGGTGGTGGCCCATTCTGATTTCTTCTCTACCGTTTGTCCTCTTAATTCTCTACTCCCCCACACCACTCTACCCCTGAGACCTTCTGATGATCAGCCTTCTGACTTTCCCAACCTATAATTTATATAGCCCCCTTAAGAAGCAGCTAAGATTGCATCCTTGAAAATGTCATTCAAGCTTTTTGCAGGAATCATTTATTTTGGTCTCCTTGGTTACTTTGACCCAGTTGTGGTCTGCATCTTTCTCAAGTACATGCTGAGAGAGGCCACTTGAGAACTCCAACCTGCAGGCATCAGGATGTAGATTGCCCACATGCAATAGCATTAGCAGCAGAAAAGACAAATTTATATCGATAATAAGAAGTCACTTAATAACAACACATGTTTTCACTTTGAATTTTTCACTGTCCTACATCAATCCATCCGTTTACCAGACATTTATTCAGCCCTAGCCAATATCTCCTTTCGTTCTCATTTTCTCTGCAAACACCTTTAATTCCCTTGCTCCTCTGAACCAGTTTGGCCAACACCAACACTGGACAAAATACCCACTTATTCCATTTCTGTGGCTGAGTAGTCACACATTGGCTTAGCAAAGCAAACAGTTATATGTGCTTGTCTCACTTTAACACACACTCATAAATCTCAAATGGGCACGCAATACTGCTTGTAAATCATATCATAGATTCCTAGTAGAGTCTCTTTCTTCTTCTCTAAAGCGACATTTTAACATATTGCCCCATTTACTCAAATCTCATGCTTCCCCTTTGTTCCCTTAATCTCAACAGATGACCTTGCCTTAAAGTTCTAAGAGGGAATAGAAGTAATCAAATGTGAATTCCTTCCCCTTGCTGCCACTACACTGACCAACCTCCAGAACATGAACCTAAACTCTTCACCTTCCCTTCAACTACCATGAATAAACTCTCTCTGCTCTTATCGACCGCATACCAACTATCCTTTGCTTCCATCTCAAGAACTTTACTCTTATAAGTATCCCTTCTCTCTCCTGCATCGTTTCCTCTTTGTACCAGATCAGTCAAATGCAAAACAAAAGCGCCCCAAATCATTAATACAATAAAATAAGAGAAGCTTTAAAAACTCTCTTGGTACTTTCCCTATGGCTACAAATCCATGATACTGCTCTACTCTTCCCAAGCAAATAAACATTATTGTTTGTTTTCTAGAGTTTCTGTCTTTACCACACACTAATGCTCTACTGAAACTGCTCAATAAGTTCTCAGTGACCTTTGCTTTGTCAAATAAGGCAAAATGTTTTGGTTTACCTGATCTCTCAGTAGTACTTGATGCAGTTGGACATTTCTTCCTTCTTCAAACACTTTTCCCCATTGACTTCTGTGATAGCACACTCTCTTGATTTTTCTTTTACATTCTTTGGTCATTTATTCACAATATTCATTTTTTGCCCCTCTTGTTAACTCACTTTTCTAACTGACCCTTAAATATTGGAATGTCCACAGGGATATGTCCTGGGACCCATTTTCCTCCCAATCTATACTCTTCCTAGACAGTTTCACGTGTCTTTTTAAATGTCTTCATAGGAAAATAAACTTCACATTTGTGTAATCCAGCAATTTAAAATGCCAGTCCTTATATCTAGCTAATTATTAAATATCTTGTACTCAGCAACATACCTCCTAGTCTTTCCCGTGTCAGTAAGTGATCCTTGGAATTGAAGGTCAAAAACAAGATGAAGTCCTTTTTGTTTGCTTTCTTTTAAAAAAAAATTCCTCATATATAATCAATTAGAAGAATATGAGAGCACTTCTCTGGAACATGTTTTGAATCAATCTGCTTCTCTCCATTTCTAATGCCATTACCTGAATTCAACTGACTATCCTTAATTATCTAGATTATCTAGATCACTGATCTCCCTGCTTCTACATCGATATTATCCTTATTTTACACATGAGGAAACTAAATCTCAAAGGGATCAAATGACTTTATTCACTCAAAAGTAGTTTTGAGCACCTGCTTTGTGACAGGCAATCACCTAAGTCGTATGGTAAATAAATGGCAGTGCCAGGTCCACCTAACATTAAAGCCCTATTTTCAATCTCATGTATTACACAGCTTTAAAGAATGTTCCAGAACATTCTTTCCAATGCAGGGACAAATATACAAAAAATAATCTCAGTACAATGTACATAAATATATCACATGCTTCTCAAAAGTAATCCCAAACTAACACAACCTGAAGGCTTTGGGACATTTTCTTAAGAAAGCCAAATTGATCTATGGAAATTTCTCTCAAGGATCCAGGCCTCTTTTTTTTTTTCTTTCTTTTTTTTTTTTTTTTTTTTTTGATGTGA
>NW_007232051.1:0-28674 GCF_000164805.1 Carlito syrichta
GGCCGTGAGCATGCCACTACACTCCAGCCTGGGCGACAGAGTGAGACTCCAATTCAAAAAGAAAAAAAAAGAAAGAGGTTGGTTGGGCAGGACATCAGAGTGGGTAAGGCAAGTGATGGAGAGGAGCACCTGTAGGGCTGGATTGAGGGACGCGTCTTCTCTCATATTTCGGGAAAGGATTGTCTTCCAAAGGAGTGGTGAGTGGGTTTCTCAGCACAGTGGTTTCTCTGCAGGGCTGGAGCAGAAATGATCCCCTTTCCCTGATGAGTCATCACCCACCATCAGTCACCTCTCCCCGCAGGATGCATTCGTCACAGTCCCTGCTGCAAAATGAATACCAGCAAGTTTCCATGGGCCATGGGCTGGCAAATGCGCAAGACCTGCTACCGTATCGTGGAGCACAGCTGGTTTGAGAGCTTCATCATCTTCATGATCCTGCTCAGCAGTGGGTCTCTGGTAAGGGGAAGCAGATTTTCTGCTCCAAAACCCTCCAGATGGGATCCCTCACAATCCAAAGTCCCAGGAGCTGCATCAGTGGGTTCTCCCAATTCCTGGACTGAAAGTCCTCATACTGTCACCAGAAAAAGAGCTGCAGCCCAGGGTGAAGGCTCTTCTCAGCAGCAGGGCATGGAGGTTGCTTGAGGTGCCCGTGACATGGCCTTCTAAACCTGGCTGCAAGTATTTAAGGGAGTTAGTATGTACATACTTTCTACTTTATAGATGAGGACATTGAGACTCGACGGGTTTAAAAGATTTGTCCAAGATCACCCAATTTGTCAGTAAGAAAACCCAATTTGCCCTCATCTGATCCCAAAGCCCCTGACTTTCTACCTTCCACCACACAGGCCTTCAAAGAAAACCGTCCTTCCTTATCTTATCAAACATTTTCAAATGTTGCTATTACCCCTTCAAAGCTCAAAGAAAAATCATTACAATAGCATTCTCAAGATGCATATTTTGCTGGGCACAGTGGCTTATGCCTATAATCCCAGCACTAAGGGAGGTAGAGGCGAGAGGATTGCCTGAGTCCAGGGACTCGAGACCAACCTAGGCAAGTGGGCAAGACCTCACCTCTACAATAAATCAGAAAATTAGCCAGGTGTGGTGGCTCATGCCTGTAGTTCCAGCTACTTGGAAGGCTGAGGCAGAAGGATCACCTGAGCCCAGCAGGTCGTGGCTGCAGCAGCTGTGAGCATGCCACTGCACTCCAACCTAGGCAACAGAGTGAGACTTTGACTCAAAAAAACAAAGAGATACATATTCTCACTTACTAGATCTCTGGCGGGGCCTAAAAATTTACATTACCAACAAGTTCCCAGGTGATGCTGGTGCTGCCATCCATGAGCTCCACTTTGAGTAACAAGGCCCTATGGGGATAGAGATTCAAAGTTAGGAGACTCCCTCTAAGACCCTGGCTGAATGCCCAGTTTTGTAGCGCAAAGGAAGAAGATTCTCTCTATACCATGTCTTAGGCTTATTACACAACCCCAACTATTCATCTCAACAGACCATGGTAGATGTAGACACAGGAAAGGACTTATCATACCCAGTTGTATGCATTTTATAGATAAGAAATCAGAGCCCATAGATATGAGAGGCTCTGCCCAGAATCCCAGCTAATAGCTCAAGATCTAGGAGTAGGGCCCCACTCTCCTGATTCATGGCTGCTAGTGTTTTCATTTATCTTGTGCCTCATGTGTCATTGACTCCCTAAAAAGTCTACTTAATGTCTGAGTGCCTACTTAAATGCCAGATTGTCCATGGGAAGGGTGACAAAAACTGCTCAGTATGTGGCCTCAGCCTTAAGGAGGAACACAGGTGAGTGACATGGCGGAAGAGAGAAGAGGTAGGAAAACTAAGTTAGCTATGACACAAAGCCAAGGGAGAAGAGTTTTGGGGCAAGGACTGATCTGCCATCTTGGGAGAAGGGGAAGGGTGTGGCAACATCTGAAGTACCCATTACCCTGGTGCGGAGTGGTTATTGTCTACCTGAACTGTAGCACAGGGCAGAGGCCAAATTGCAGAAGCAAGAGGAGGCTAGGTAATGCTTTCTCCACATCTACTCTCCTCTCCTTCCTGTTCTCCTGGATAAAAATAATAACTACGTGTGCTGTTGACCAGGTGCTTTCCTCATTATCTCATTGGCTCATGATCCTTCTCTCTTCCTTTCTCTTCTTCATTCTCCTACATTCCCTCCCTTCTCTCTGTACTCCCCTTCTCCTCATTCTCTGTTCCACTCCCTCCATTCCTAGGAAAGAGCTCAAACCTGCAGCAGCTGCTCCAACCCCGCCCCACTCCCCAGCACCTCTTCTCTTCATGCCCATCTCCTTCCCCATGGGACTAAACAGGCTAGCACCAAATTTAGTCTTCTTTATGCTTTTACTTTCAGCCCTTTTAAAAAATAACATGAGTTTTCATCTGACAAGGTAAAGTGCAAAAAAAAAAAAAAAAGAAGAAGAAGAAGACTGGGAAATTATATTAAAAGGTAAAGAAAAAATGCCCATTTTTCTATCACTCAAAGATAAGCCACTTTGAAAACATTTTGGTATGTTTCCTTGCTATCTTTCTTATGCATAGAATGCATAAATATTACAAAAATGAAACCACATATATGTATTCTATAATCTCTCAGTAAACTTTCTCAATAAATATTTTTACACTATTGTTAATTTAAAAAGCCAAATTCTGTAAATATTTAAAGAGGCTTATTCTGAACCAAATATGAGTGACCTAGGCCCATGGCACAGTCCCAAGAAGTCCCAAGCACATATGCCTAAGGTGGTTGAATTACAGCTTGACTTTATACATTTTTAGGGAGATAGAAGCCACAGGCCAAACATAAATCAACACACATGAGATTTACATTGGAGGTGGGAGGGTAGGTTACAGGTCATAGTTGGATTCAAAGATTTTCTGATTGGCAATTGGTAGAAAGACTTAAGCTTTATTTAACAAATTTAAAATCAGTAAAAGAAATTCTTGAACTAAGATAAGGCGGACTATGAAAGTCAAGGTTCTTGTTATGTAGAAGAAGCCTCTAAGTAGCGGGCTTCAGAGAGAATAAGTGGCATATGTCTTAAAAGGTATTCTCTATAGATGCAAATTTCTCCCAAGAAACATATTTTATGGTAAAAAAATATTTTTATTTCTTTTAGGACCTGCTCTCTGTCATGTGATTCCATATCAGAGTCAGGTTGAAAATTGGTATCATATTGCCACGGAGTCTGTTTTGCCAGCCTTATGATCTCTATTTTAATGTTAATGTTAGTTGTGCCTAAATTCCACAAGGGAGGGGGTATAACAAGGTGAGTCTGACCTCCTTTTCTATTATGGCCTGGAATTCAATTTTTCAGGTTTCCCTTGGCCCAGAGGGAGTCCGTTCAGTTGGCTGGGAGCGTAAAATTTTATTTTGGGTTTACACTATCTCATTTAATGGCTGTAACCTATGTGATTATAGGAATGTTCCATAATTTATTTAATGAGCCCCTAGGTGTACTCCTACTATGCATAGAATATCCCTATGTATACTCCCTCAGAGATGTTGGATGATTTCCCATCCTAGGTTCTAGTGTTAGATGCAGAACTGGAAACTAAGAAAAATGTGAGCTCACATGAAATCCAGCCTCAGCTGATCCCCTGGAGAGCCGGAAGCATGAAAAACACTAGAGTTGTCCCACTTTGAGGCAAAAGGGATGATATTATAAACCCACATGTCAGTGTTACTGGCTGAAAGCTGCCCCAGAAGGAGGATATAACCTGCTGAGCTGTTCCCAAGGTGGTCACAGTTTCCTTCAGCCCAGTGAAGCCCTCAGAAAAAGGGGGCATCTGCATCTGGGAGCTATTAGCTGCTGACACTCCCAGCATCTGGGGGTTGGGGGTCCTAGGCCCTTAAAAAGGATCTGGGTAAGCACCAACAGCAACCAATATCTTTAGGATATGTTCTTGAAGTCAAAATAGCTGGGTTTCTGGAATCTTTGAGTCATCTTACCAATTTGGCTTCCCACAAGACTGGCCTGGTTTTCACTCCCACCAGTCACTCATAAGATGGCAGCTCCGCACAGCCACACCAACACTGGGGTTTCCCCCTATCCATTCTCATTTCCAACAGTCTGATAAAAGAAAAACCAGTATCTTTTCATTTGATTTTCCTTGATTGCCAGTGAAGTAGAACATTCTTTCTCAGAGGTTTGTTGGCAATTTTTACTTTCATTTTTTGTGAACTGCCCGTGAACATCCTTTGATGCTTTTATTTTTAAACCAAGTCACTGTTAACATCCCTTTGGTTTGCTTCCAAAGTCCAATTTGAGAAGGTTTTCTTTCTCACTTGCATTCAGCAGCCCTGCAAAGTAACAGCGGGCTGTGTGTCCCTGCTGGCCCTGAGGAAGCCCTGAAACAATCATTCTTTGTATCTCACAGTGCCTCCTACACTATTCTACCTTACTTCCTCAGAGCAGAGGGGAAAAAAATGCCACGGGCAAACTGGCTCCCAAAGTCATTCCCAGGACCTGTGGGCAGGACTGGCTGGGTCCTTCACTGTCGGTCTGGGCCTCAGTGCTGTGGGTTCAGGTAGCTTGCCATTCTTCTCCCTTCCTTCCAGGCCTTTGAAGACTATTACTTGGACCAGAAGCCCACAGTGAAAGCTTTGCTGGAGTATACCGACAGGGTGTTCACCTTTATCTTTGTGTTCGAGATGCTGCTCAAGTGGGTAGCCTATGGCTTCAAAAAGTACTTCACCAACGCCTGGTGCTGGCTGGACTTCCTCATTGTGAATGTGAGTGGTTCAGTGGGCATACATAGGATTTGGGGGTCCTCTTCTCTGACTGATGGCTATAGCTAGTGTGGAGGAAACGCAAAGATATGGCCCCTAAGGGCTACCCCAAAGAAAAGCTTTGAGCCAGGCATGGTGGCTCATACCTGTGATTCCAGCACTTTGGGAGGCAGAGGCGAGAGGATTCCCTGAGTTCAGGGGATCGAGACTAGCCTGGGCAACTTGGTGAGACCTCATTTCTACAATAAATCAAAAAATTAGCCTGGCACGGTGGCGTGCACCTGTAGTTCCAGCTACTTGGAAAGCTGAAGTGGAAGGATCGCCTGAGTCCAGCAAGTTGAGGCTGCAGTGGCCATGAGTGTCCCACTGCACTCCAGCCTGGGTGACAAAGTGAGACTCCAACTCAAAGAAAAGGAAAAGAAAAACTTTGAGCAGTTAGCAAGGAGTCTTAGACTACCCCTGCACACCTGTGAGTGATAAGGTCCAGGCAATATACGATTCTGACACAAGCTGATCCTTAAGTGAGTCCTCAGTTCTTAGACCTCCATCCAGAAAGACCATTGCAGTCCTCTGCATTTTTATGTCTAAAGCAAGATGACACATGAGGTTCTCAGAAGTCTTATGGCCTTGCATCCACTGACAGGGCTTCTGGACCAAGGGGAGCCATGGCCTGTGAACATAGAGAATCTGTCCACCTGCAGACTTCACGGTCCTCAGCCCTGGCTGCACTTTAGAATCACCTGAGAAGCTTTAAAAAAGTTGAAGAAACAATGAACAAACACCACCATTCCAGAGATTCTGACCTTACTGGTCTTTGGTCGTGCCCAGGCACAAGTATTTTGTAAAAAAACTCCCAGGTATTTCCAATGTGCAGCCATGTTTGAGAACCACAGAGCTTATTTCACTGGTTGTTCTCCAGTGTCACTGAAAGGAACAGAAGATCCCTTTGGAGAGGCAATGAGTTGAAGCTCATGTGTTCAGGCTCACATTAAACTGGCCATTAACTCCTCCATTAGGGAATTTACTACGTGCTTCCCACACATTAGACATGCAATTCCTCAGAGTCATCTCTCCCTCATCTTCACCACTACATTGTTCTACCTCTGTCTAGGCCATTACCCTATTGGCTTTGCAACATGGCTACATGGGTTATTTATTCACTGCTACATAGCTGAGGGCTCTTGCAAGCAGGGTGAGGCATGGGCTGGATTTGTCTCTGCCTCTCTCACTCTAGCAGCCTCCAGCACCAAGGTCTGTACATCAGAGGTGTCAGGAAATGTGTCTGTGTTTGGTGCTTGCCTCCTGAAGTTGGACAGGGTCCAGTACAGAACATTCTGTCCAGCCTCCTATGTTGGCAGATCCTCCACAGCAGGCCTGTGCCTTCAATTCTATTCTTTCCTGATGCCAGTGTGCTAGCAGCATCAGGCCACTATACCACAGGGATTAGCTGGGAGGCCTGAAATCTGAGTCACAGGTGATAATTTTATGCATATAAAATAATTATTCATAAATGAAGGGAAAATGTAGTCTTCTGGCTTCCCATCCCTGTTAGGGGCACAGTCACTCCTATCTATGTAGGTCTCACTGGTTTCAGTCCTAATCACCTTAAATGATCACCCACTCATTACATTCATACTTCTACTGATTCTTCCAACTATCAGCCCTTCCTTCCATACATTTTTCCTTTTGTCTATCGAACCATTCAACCTTCCTTTTTTCTTTACCACAATTATCCATTTATCCCACAATTATACCACAATTATCACCTTTACTTCTTTTATACGTCCTTCTCTATCAGTCTGCTCTTTCTACCCATCCATTTTCAGTTTTCTTTCCCTTTTCCCTTCTGCCCTTTCATCCATTGGTCTTTAACTCTTATAGCTTTCCCTCTTTTGTTTCATCCTTCTATCCAGTCATCTAACCTTCTGTTCACCTTTCACGCATCTTCCAGTAAAGCATCCTTCTATTCATTTATCCTTCTGTTGCCAGGTGGGGCAGGTGTGACACTTGGTGGGTTCTTTGACCCACCACAGAAAAGCATTTCAGAGTGAATTAAGTATAATTTTAAAACACAATTTATCAGGGGAGGGCCATGACTGACAGGCATGGGTGTCCTAAGAGAAAGAACAAAATTTTGCTTTTGACAAGAAGCTTGATATACTTATACAATGATTATTATGCCAATCATGAGCTAGAAGAAGGACAGTATGTATCTGGTCCCAAGTTTTGATTACCATCTCTCCACCTTTGTTGAGCTAAGGGATGGACTTTTCCTGAATCCACATTTTGCCTCTGACAGGAAACTTGATAGAGTTTTATAGAAATTATGCTAACTATGAGCTAAAATGTGGGTTGATTACCATCTGTCCACCTTTGATGGGCTTTCCTGCATGCACTTTTTTTTTTTTTACAATAACTATTATGCTACCCATGAACTAAAAGGGTGGGCTATACTGGTAAGTCCACATTCTAGCCTGCAGGGTGCAAGAAACTTCTCTATGTCTATCCCACATTAAATAACCTGCTTCTCTTCTGTTCATCCTTGCTTCCATCTTTCCATTCTTCTTTAACCCATTCAACTCTCTTTCCTTTCTTCCACTTATCTATTCATTCATTCTTTTCACTTCTATTCATCCATTCATTCAATCAGCCTTTCAATCATTCACTTATTCTTTCATCCATGTATTCTATTCATCTCTTTATATTTTCATTTATCTACTAGTCATTATTCCCAACTATTCATCCATCTTCCCACATCCATCCATCCCATCCATCCATTCACTGTCCTTTGCTTCTATAATTTTTCCTTTCTTCTTTGACTTTTTTATTCTTCCATTCAACTATTTTTCCTGTTACTTTTTGTCTCTGTGATTTTTTATTTTATTTTATTTTACTTTACACATTTTACTTTTTATTTCATTTTACTTTATTTTATTATTTTATTTTATTTATCTGTCACCCAGCCCAGGCACAACCTGCTGGGCTTAGGTGGTCCTTTAGCCTCAACCTTCCAAGTAGCTAAAACTACAGGTGCGTGCCATCACACCTGGCTAATTTTTTTTATTTATTTATTGTAGAGACAAGGTCTTGCCTTGTTGCCCAGGCTGGTCTCAAGCCCTTGGACTCAATCCTCTCACCTCCAGCTCCCAAAGTGCTGAGATTACAGGTGTGAGCCACCACACCTGACTATTTATTTTTAAAATAAATATTATTGTGTATATTTAAGATATACAACATAATGCTATAAACTACATATATATAGCAAAATGGTTACTATAGTGAAACATATTAACATATCCATCGTCTCTCATGGTCACTCATTTTCGCCAATGGCAAAAGTAGCTATAGCTCATTTAGTAAAAATCCTGAATATAATACACTATTAATAACTATAGTCCTCATGTTGTATATTAGATCTATCTTATCCATCTTTGCATCCTCAAATCCATTCTTCTACCCAATCTTCCTTCAACTTTCTATCCAGTCATTCTTCCCTCCTTCTTTCCTTCCTTTTTTTTTGAGTCAAACTCTTTCTCTATCACCCAGGCTGGAGTGCAATGACACGCTCACAGTCACCTCAGCTTCAACCTACTGGGCTCAGGAGATCCTTCCACCTCAGCCTTCCAAGTAGCTGAAGCTACAAGTGCATGCCACCATGCCCGGCTAATTTTTTTATTTATTGTAGAGATGAGGCCTCACCAAGTTACCCAGGCTGGCCTCGAACCTGTGGGCTCAGGCAATCCTCTCACTCTGCATCCCAATGTGCTGGGATTACAGGCATGAGTCACCGCTCCCAGCTTTTTCCCTCCTTTTATCCATCCCAACATGTTTCTACCTTTTCTTCCACTTATCAAATGTCTATTTATAACTACTGAATGCAAGATTGTCTTATGCAGTGCTCTAGAAAAGACAGAACATGAAATAAATACTCCCTACTTCCAAAAGTTTACATTTTAGTCTTCCTGCAGACAAGACATAAACAGAAATAAATACAGTACTGCTGGGGACTGTTAGTGTCTTGGGGACAGAGACACAAGCCTTCTTCCACTCCTGAGGTAAGGTCGTTGAGAAACCTTCCTACAGCAAGTGGCATCAAATGTGGGGCATAGACACGAACAGGAGCAAAGAGGTTAAAAGAGGACTGAGAAAGGCCAATCATAGCTAAAAGGTCCCTGAGCAAAGGCCCAAACACAAATGTGTTCAGGGAACAATCTGATTTGGGTAGACTGTATGGGTGAAATGTGACTAGAAAAGTAAACTGTGATCATATTACACAGGCTAAGGAGTCTAGGGATTATCCTAAGTGTGTTAAAGCACCAGTGATGGTTGGGAGTGAGAGAGATAGGGTCATAAACAGATTTGCAGTGGAGAATTGAAGAATGGATGCAATACTAGGACCCTGAGACCAGCTGGGAGGCTAATGGCTTGAGCAATGGAAGTGGAGCTAGGCTTGGGTGTGTGGCCTTTGCCAACCCCTGTCTTCCCCAGCTGCAGATTTTCTACACGGGGCAACCTTTCCAGTGGGCTAATAAAAAGACTGAATAGGGCCCAACATGGAACTGACCCCGACCAAAACTTCCTGCCCTCAGCCAGCCATGCAACTGGGTGTCACCTGCTGGTGTCTAGAGCCTTGCATGAAATAAGGGGGTCTTTTCCACTCCACTTCTTTGTGCTAGTGGAACAAACCACCCATTCAAAGGATGAGCATTGTCTGATGCTCTAACACCCCGGTGTAAAGCCCTCCCTCTCTGAAGTTCCTGTGTATATCCCACCTAACTGTCAGGATGAGTGGACCTGGATTCCGTCCACCCTCCACAGCACAACTGGGGTCTCACAAGATTGGGTCATGACTTCCATCAGGCTCCAGCCTACACATATGATATCTCCTGGTACCTTCAAAGTTCCAAGAAGAGGTGACCATTTTTCCATGTCAGTTTGTGTCCTCTGAAGTCCTTGTACTGCCACCTAAAGACAGCTGACACACCAACCGGGGCTCACAACTCAGTCATTATATCACAGATATCTATCATGGCTAGATCTCATGGACCCGTGCCAAGCACTGTTTTTGAAGAAATGTACAGCTATGAGAACGTTAGAACTTTTTTATTCCGACTTCCTCATTTTACAAAGGACACTGACCCAAGGTCACAAAAAAGCAGGGATTAGGGATTGAGAAGAATAACTAGACTCCACCCAGACCAGGATTCTTTTCACCCCACTTTTCTGAGCAAATATAATTGAAACTTTGTATTCTCCTCAAAATAGACTCAGCAGAGCCCCCATGAGGGAACATCATCTCTCCAATACTCCCAGAGTCAAAGTTTCAAGGTTCTTGGGGCCCAGCTGCTGCCCCTAAAAGGGAAAGAAAGGGTTGATCTAGCACACTGGGAATTTGGCCTCCTACAGGCCAAGGGGTGGTGATGTGGGAAACTGAGTCTTCCTTGCCCAGATGTTCAAAGAGTGATGAATAGAATATTTAATAAAGGGCAGGGACTGAACTCTTTCTAGATCTCCCACTGGAGTTCAGAATAGGGTGGGAGATAGGACAATGGCTTAGGCAGAGTAGGGGTGGGAGGCTGGGCAGAGATTTCCTTTCTTCTTTTACTCAGGCTGCTTTTCAGGAACTCTCAGGTGATGCTTTTGCTCTCTCCTGCACTCAGATCTCACTGACAAGCCTCACAGCGAAGATGCTGGAATATTCTGATATGGCTTCCATCAAAGCCCTCCGGACTCTCCGTGCCCTGCGGCCACTGAGGGCTCTGTCTCGATTTGAAGGCATGCGGGTAAGACGAATCTCAACACTTACCTGGTCTGCAGCATTTGGTAACACTTCCTTCCCCCTTTAAGCCTTCCATACCAACAACCCCAAGCTTCAGGCCCCACCACCAAAGGTCAGTTCAGAGTCTTCACTTCCTCCTCTGACTTTGGTGGCAACACATGACCTAACTCTCTCAGGTCCCTTTGTGAACCCTTCTTCCTTTGTCACCCATACACATCACAGCCACCAGGACTCAGACCTCACTCCCTTTGCTTTTAGCCAAGTGAGACTGATTCATGACTTCACAAGCATCTGTTATTTCAATCTCACAGCTCGGCCTCTTATTCTTATTACCAACTGGAGTTCTCCATCTTTCCATGACAAATGAGTTTTTCCCCTAACACTTCATTAAATGTAGTGACATCATCAGCTCAGAATTTCAGCCACCACCCACTGGAAGGCCTCTTCTCTCCAATATAACAATCTTCAGGTCCGGTGGTTTTTTTCCTTCTATGCAACTCTTCTTTCCTTGTCAGCCACCACCTTGCCTCCCTGCCTCCCTCAGGATGGAATGCTCACATCTGGATCTTGTCTTAGGGAATTACTGCTCTTTTTTTTTTTCTTGAGTTGGAGTCTCACTCTGTCACCCAGCCTGGAGGGCAGTGGCACAATCCTGGCCACCACAGCCTCCACCTGCTGGGCTCAGGCGATCCTTCTGCCTCAGCCTTCCAAGGAATAACTGTTAACTGTTCCCCATCCCTTTCCTTATAATCAAGAAAGCCTCCCAGAGCAGAAAGTGAGGTTTTGCTTTTTCCACCACCATTGGTTCAAAGCAGTCATCATAGTGGGGGGCCATAGGCTCTTGACCCCTTAGCTAAAAAAATCACTGACATGAGGCAGATTGACTAACAGGAGGAAAAGCATACAAATGTATTTAACATGTATACACAGGAGTCTTCAGAATGAAGACCCAACCCAACAATAAGATACAGAACCATCTTATATACCATTTCGAGGCCACAGAAAGAATGCAGACTCAGAGCATGTCCCAAAACAAGTTATTAGTAAATCAGGTTTAGTGGCAAGACAAGTTCTGAGAGAAAGAAAGGAAGGGGCTTGGCTAGCAAAGGTGGCTTTGTTATGTAGATGAAGTCTCCCACAGAAAGGATAAGTGGTAAATGTTTCTTTTCAGAATTTTTTTGAGTCGAGTCTCACTCTGTTTCCTAATTTTTTTTTTTTTTTTTTGAGTCGTAGTCTCACTCTGTTGCCCAGGCTGGAGTGCAGTGGCACACTCATGCCCACCACAGCTTCAACCTGCTGGGCTCAGGCAATCCTTCCGCCTCAGCCTTCCAAGTAGCTGGAAGTGTGAGCTATCACACCTGACTAATTTTTTGATTTACTATAGAGATGAGGTCTCACCAAGTTGCCCAGGCTGGTCTCGGAAATCCTGGGCTCAGGCAATCTTCTCACCTTGGCCTCCCAAAGTGCTGAAATTCCAGGCTTGAGCCACCGTGCCCAGCCTCTTTTCAGACCTTTAAAAGTACTAGACTATCCATCTCCCCTAGATCCAGGAAAGGCTTAGAAAGGAGAGGCTTGACTGCATTAATGGAGATTCTTACATATGCAAATTTCCCCTGCCTCAGTCTGCTAGCCCTGAGCAGCCATTTCATTTTTATTTTTTTATTTTTTGGTTAGAGTCTCACTTTGTTGCCCAGGCTGAAGTGCAGTGGCATATCACAGCCTCGACTTCCTGGGCTCAGGTGATCTTTCTACCTCATCCTTCCAAGGAGCTGGGACTACAGGCACGTGCCACCATGCCTGGCTAATATTTTTGACTTTTTGTAGAGATGAGGTCTTGTTATGTTGCCCAGGCTGGTCTCAAACTCTTTGGCTCAAACAATCCCCCTGTCTTGGCATCCATAGGGCTGAGACTACAGGCATGAGCTACTGCACCAGGCCTGAGGCAACCATTTAAAAATATGTCAAAGAAATATGCTTTTGAGTTCTTTTCATTTCCCTCTGTTGATGAAAAGATTCCGAACTCTGTAAAATATCTAAGATGGTTTGTTCTTGTGCTAAGCTTAAGGACTTAAGCCCAGGTACACCCATCCCCCAGAGGTCCTGAGAACATATGCCCACCGTGGCCAAATGGTGGCTTGGTTATATATAATTTTAGGGTAGCAAAAGTTACAAAAACTATAATTCAATACATGTGAGATTCTCACTGGTTTACCCCAGGAAGGTGGGACATTTCCAAGCAGAGACTTGTAGTCATAGGTAGGTTCAAAGATTTATTGACTGGTAATATGTAGTTCTTTTCAAGAGATAAGATATTTTGTTGAGACAAAGGGCAGAAAGACTCTAAATTTATTAACATGTAGATGAAGTCCTCTATGTGACAGACTTCAGGCAGGATAGATAAATGCCTTAAAAGGTTCCCTGAGTCTGGGAATCAGGGTTATGAACCTTTATTTGTCATGTTATATTACACCAAAGTCAGATTGGAAAGCAGACTTTAAGATATAGGGTAATAAGGTAAAAAACCCTGTTTATTGAGTCCTTATCAGGCAATGACTCGCCAACCTGGGTAAGAGGAAAAAAAAAATCAGGTTTAGTCCTCAGTTCCTCCTGTTGGCCAAACATCATTCCTTAGAATGCCTGTTTGGGCCAATAACCAGCAGGCAGTCCCTGGTTGCTAGGAAGGCTCATTCCTAGGGTTGTCTCTTTCACTTATCTGGCCAAGGCCCCATGGAGCTAGGAGGCATATTCCTAGAATTGTCCATTATGTGACAATCATTTCCACATCAGTGATGTTAGATTATGGGGCAAAGTCATAGTTTGACCTGATTTTATAGCCAATGTTTAAAGGTGAGAGGGAGTCAGGCTCAGAGTTCAGTCTGAAAAAAAAAACATCCTGGATCAGATCTATATTACAAACTGTTATGATAAAGTTCCTTGATTTTATCCTGTTACTTTTCTTGTATCTGTCATAGCATCGACAAGAGACATGTAATGACAACATAGTGATGGGCGTAAAGTTGAGAGTTATTTCAGAGGTCATGAAGGCTGGCTTAGTCCAATGTCCCTGGAGGATGCCAGTCTTAGTTGTTTCTCTGGAAACCAGCTAGATCTCAGATGTTTTCTTAAATTGCAGGCAGGTGTCAGCGGGTTAGCTCAAAGTCCAGGTAGGGTCAGAAATATCACTGGGCACTCATTTGCAGTACAAGAGTTAGTTAAAGTACCTGGTAAGGTCCTAAAGTTGGTTATAAATTGCTTTTTGAAAAGGATTAAAGTAAAACAATAATTGTGAATGACAAAAGTCTTAAGAAAGCCATTGTCAAAGACACAATTGATATGAAAATTTGGTTATTCTGTGACATGTAGTAACATAATCATTATTACTATTGAAAACATATACTAAAACATATCAGAATTATAGAAATGTTATATAATTTTGGAACATATATACTTATATTTTAAAGAAAGGTAAGCATTTTTTCATATTTGATGTTTCCTGTATTATTTTAACATATCAAACAAGCCAAATATGTCTTTCTCGAACTTGAGGAAACCTAAAAAAAAAAAGCAACTTAAAGTCAGAAAGACTGAATTTAAAAACTTAAATTTCTATGTTGGTAAGTTTGTCCAATATCAGAGGTTTTAGAAGCATGATATCATAATGCAGGATTACAAGTCATTATGAAATAGTCATTCATTTAACCAAGATGACCAAAACATGCTTTAAGCTGTTTTTTTGCATGTTGTATTTAAGGGAAATAAAACAAGTTTCTAGAAGTTTGTATGTGCAAGCACAACACACTCACTCACACCCCTACATGAGTGCGGTGTGCTTATAAACTCATATGTCTCTTCAATTCTGAGGAAAGACGTGAAAAATATCCTGAATGAGGTTTAGGGAAGAAGTTCTAAGCCTATCTTCAGCTGCCCTGTGTCTCTCGGTCTTCTGAGACTGAAAGAAATGGGATCCAGCAGGGAGAGTTGAGGCATTTGGGGGGGGTTCCAGTGTTAGCAATAGCAAGCTTGGCTACTTGTTGCTATAAGCCAGAAGAAATAAACACAAAATGTAGTTTTAAAAAAGAGGTGATTTTATCCCGAAAACCAACAATTAGGGAAATGACCAGGCTCATGTCTCAAAAAAACATTTTCAAAATTTTAGGCTGAAGATAGGAGATTTTATTTTTTATTTTTTTAAGTTAGAGTCTCACTCCGTCACCCAGGCTGGAGTGCAGTGGCACGCTCACAACCATCCCAGCCTCGACCTGCTGGGCTATGGCGAGCCTTCTGCCTCAACCTTCCAAGTAGCCGGAACTACAGGCCCGCGCTACCACACCCAGCTAATTTTTATTTATTTATTTATTTATTTATTGTAGGGACAAGGTCTTGCCAAGTTGCGGGGCCTGGTCTCGAATCCGTGGGCTCAGGCAATCCACTCGCCTCAGCCTCCCAGGGTGCTGGGATAACAGGCTGAGCCACCAAGCCTGGCCAGATAGGAGATTTTAAAGGGAAAGGACAGAGGGGTGTCTGGGAGTGGCACAGGGAGCTGACCTTGCGTTGATGGTTATTTTGAATTGTTGTCCACCTGGAGACCTGACTGACACTCTCCAGATTGTGGCGAGGTTGTAGATTAATTGCCTTAAGATGACTTCTGAACAATGGAGAATTCTGACGTGGTGTCTCCACACTCTGTTACTCTAAAGTCAGCCTCTGGAATTTCTCAAGCAAGTACACAATTAGATTAGAAAGGGGGAACAAAATCTTTAAAGTGCAGGCTAAAAGAAAAAAAAACTTAAAACTATTTTTCAAAACCTGAAATGGAAATTCTTAGTTACACCAGGTCCTTTTTTAATCCCACCAGGTGGTGGTAGATGCCCTGGTGGGTGCCATCCCATCCATCATGAATGTCCTCCTTGTCTGCCTCATCTTCTGGCTCATCTTCAGCATCATGGGCGTGAACCTCTTCGCAGGGAAATTTGGGAAGTGCATCAACTACACCAATGGAGAATTTTCTCTTGTGCCTTTGCTAACTGTGAATAACAAGTCTGACTGTGAGATTCAAAACTACACTGGCACCTTCTTCTGGGTCAATGTAAAAGTCAACTTTGATAACGTTGCAATGGGTTACCTCGCACTTCTTCAAGTGGTGAGTCAACCATGAGATCAACCACGTCTCTTCCTTTGGCTGTTCAATAAAATGGAGAGTTGGGGTCTTCTAGAAGATGCCATATAGAGACATTGCAAGGAGTAGCACTCATTGTGAACTGAGGTCATTCTGTCTTCCTACAGACTATGCCATAAGGCTAGAGGGCCTTACTAATAAATGTGACCTCATGGTGGTACAATTAGACAAGTGTGAGCTAATATAATAAAATAAAGGGATGGGCCTGCCATGAGTTTGTATCAGGTGATGACTTAGAACATACTACCTATACAAAATAGACATGGCATAGCTACATGTTTCAATCATCTATTTCACATCATGTCCTAGATGGTAATAAATTATGTCCAATTAAGTCTACTGTAGTGACAGATCATGTTAGTGATAATGATAATCAACCACATTCACACTGTCTTTCTTTCATCATTCATTCATTCACTCATCCTTTGCCTTCACCTACTTGTTCATTCAGTCCTCTAGTCATTCAAATGTTGCTACAATTACTTATATATTTGTCATCAGCTTACTTGTGAGTTCCTGCATTCTACCATGTGTTCATGCATTCATTCAACAAATAATCCCTGAGTAGCTGTGATGTGCCAGGCACTGTGCTCAACCCTAAGAGATACAGTCAGAACTGGTTCCCACTACTGACACTATATGCAAAAAGCAGACAAATAAGTGAATCAAAACAGCCCATCAGGAACTATGGCAGGCCTAGGTGCACAATACCTGAGATACTTTTCATGCTCTGCACATACTGGAAGGCACACACAGTTTCCAGACCTTGAGAATGCTAACGTTGAAGACAAGAATATGGAGGTCATCTATTCCCAACTCCCCCATCTTCCAGATGGGAGGGATATACCATTCTTACATCATGTATCTTAGGTGGGAAAGTAGTTGGAAAAATAGAAGCCCTGAGAAAAGGGAGCCTTGATAAACTGCACAAAGCAGACTTGTAGTACTTGCCACCAGAACCTGATATCTAGGCACCCAGTCTATACCACATTCTAGAAGGCGCCATGTCTTCAATGCCACTGTATTCTGAAATAACCACATGTGGAATCACTTTAAATTATCATGTGAGATTAGTCAAGTCACCCTGAGGAAACTTTCCTTTCATTCTTTTCTGCCTAAGCCCTTTCCTCCTCAAGACTCTGACCCTTCTCATGGGGCCACCGTGGCTTGGGAAGGGCCCAGTGTAGACAGATGAGCAGATACTGAGTGGCCTCTGCTCCTTGTCTCCAGGCAACCTTTAAAGGCTGGATGGACATCATGTATGCAGCTGTCGATTCCCGAGAGGTGAGTCCCAGCCCACTGCCCACCTCCCTGCTAGTGCATCTTGCCCATCTCAGTCTGCTTTGAAATGAAATGAAGATGGCCTTGATAGCAGAAGAGGTGATCACCTAGCTGCCTCACACTCTCCCTCCCTGCAACACTGTCCATCTGGCCCTCTGTTGGGTGTTTCAGCCCATCTATGCTGTTCCCCTTCCATGCACACTCCCCAGGCTTCTCAAGATCTGCTCAACTTTGAGGAATGTATCGTATAACTTCCAAGGGAAAGCATATGTGAACCACTCCCTGGACAGGGACAGGAGGAGTGAGGGCAGTGGCTAGAGTAAAGGGGCATCGGGAAGGAATGAGGTAGGATTACAGGTACTATTGATACAAGTTGGGGGACCCCAAAGTTGGGATGCCACCAGTCATCAAGGAAGATGATATAATCGAATGCCAGAACTGGAGTTCAGTCCAAGAGGTCAAGTGAGTTCTTACCTTCATGCAGGAAGGAATTTAATCATGAGATATAAGTAGGAGATGAAAAGTACATTTATGAAAGAAACAGAAACAGAAAGATGACTAGTCCACAGGTAACACAGTCCACAAAACATTGCTGGGGGTTTCAGTTGGAAAATGAAAACAAGTCTACTGAAATAACAGAGAGCAGGCCAATCTATAGAGCAACTGGGCTAGTCTATAGGAAGAACAGCAGCCATACATCGCTAGGGTTTTATTTTTAAAGCTGTCTCTTCATTATATTCTAAGCAAGGGGTGGATTATTCATGAGTTTTCCAGGAAAAGGGTGGGGAGTTCCCAGAATTTGAAGGTTCCTCCCCCATGTAAACTATATAGGGTAACTTCCGGGAGTTGCCATGGAAATTGTGAACTGTCATGGTGCTGGTGGGGGTGTCTTTTAGTGTACTGATATATTACTATACTTAATGTATAGTGAGCAAAAAGGACAATCAGAGGTCACTCCAGCTTGGTCTTAGTTGGTCTCAACTGGCTTTGACCAGTCTTCTCATGGCGTCTCCTCTTGTGAGTGAGGCCCTGAGCCTTGTGACCTTTGTTTTGGGAAGCTAGTTCTGCCAGATCCCTATCTCACTAACTTGAGAGCTGGGTGGGGGAGATGCTGTTGGAGGAAGACCCCTTCCAACTGTGACAGATTCTGTGGATACCCTGTTCCCCACACCCCTCAGCCTTCCTCTGAGTTCACTTGCAGGCTGCACCTCTCATCCTCTGTCTGAGGACCTTAGTGCTTCAGAACTTGCCCAGCAGTCCCACCCCCAAGGACAGGGATTTCACTATCACCAGGGGCAACTCTAACCAATAAGTTTTGGGAGTCTGTAGCTAAATACTCCAGCTTCCTTGTCCCCTGCTGATACAATTCTGAGGTGTGTCCTACATGGTTTCTCAGAGGGTCCTAACAGAATTGAGCACTACTTGCCCACAATGACAATGGCCTGTCTAACAACATCCCTTCATGAGCTTTGCTCCCATTCCTGCTGCTTCTCCTCACACCCTCATTCCTGCATCCTGGGATCATATCCGAGATACATCACCTGCACCCAGGTCTAGTCTCAGCATTGGCTTTTGGGGTGACCTAAACTAAGACATCCACCCTCTTTCTCACTTGACTTGTCTGGTCACAGGTCAACATGCAGCCCAAGTGGGAGGACAACGTGTACATGTACTTGTACTTTGTCATCTTCATCATTTTCGGCGGCTTCTTCACGCTGAATCTCTTTGTTGGGGTCATCATTGACAACTTCAATCAACAGAAAAAAAAGATAAGTGGGGCTCAAGGATTTCTGGTTTCTGCCATAGCAGTGAATCTTTTTTTTAAAATTTATTTTATCTTAAATATGTGGGGTGAAATTCAGGGTTAGGTATACAAGTGGTCATCATACAGTAAAGTTTTGGGCATACCTTTGGTCTCCCCCACTTTGTCTGGTTTGAGATGAGCTACCCTTATTAATGTTATGGTCCCCCCACAGCCGCCATACCCCCTCCAGCAGTTTCTGGCTGCTTCCAATCCCTTTCTTTTTTATCTTTCTTTTTTTTTTTTTTGAGTTGGATTCTCGCTCTGTCGCTCAGGGTGGAGTGCAGTGGCATGCTCATGGCCACCACAGCCTCGAACTTCTGGGCCCAGGCAATCCTTCCATCTCAGCCTTCCAAGTAACTGGAACGACAGACACGCGCCATCACACTCGGCTAATTTTTCTTGATTTATTGTAGAAATGAGATCTCACCAAGTTGCCCAGGCTGGTCTAGAACCTATGAGCTCAGGCAATCCTCCTACCTCAGCCTCCCAAAGTGCTGGGATTACAGACGTGAGTCACCGTGCCTGGCTAGGTGTTACTATAATAATTTAGAATGTATAGATATCTAGTGGGGCAGGCATCCCAGTTTATAGGAAGTAATTGGTCAGGGCTCCAGGCATTAGAAGAGGGCAGAATAGATCTGGGCAAGACAGTGCTGACCAGTGTGATCAGTACCCTGTTGGAACTTTTGAATCATTCAGGCATTCCTTTCTCTCACTTTACAGATAAGGAAACTGACACCCAGAGACAGGTTATAGAGTGAGATGAGCCGGTGATTAAACTGGTGTAAGGAACTGCTTCCATTGTCTCCTTGCTTAGAATTCTCAGCATGGCCTCACTCATTCATCTACTTACTGCCTCTGCCCTGCCCCCACCCCACCAGGCCAGTCCTCTGAGGAAGCCCTTTGTATTCACAAATCTTCTGATATCTCCTCTCAAATCCCACAGATTTCAACCCACTTTCCCAGCATTTGTAGTGGCTAATTTACATAAATATGCTCATTGAAATGGGTGAGCCAAGTGTGGTGGCTCACGCCTGTAATCCCAGCACTTTGGGAGGTGAGGATTGCCTGAGCCCAGGAGGCCAGCCTGGGCAACTTGATGAGACTTCGTCTCTGCAACAAATCAAAAAATTAGCCAGGTGTGGTGGCATGTGCCTGTAGTTCCAACTAATTGGAAGGCTGAGACAGAAGGATCGCCCAAGTCCAGCAGGTTAAGGCTACAGTGGCCAGGAGCATGTCACTGCATTCCAGCCTGGACAACAGAGTGAGACTCTGACTCAAAAAAAAAAAAAAAGAAAGAAAGAAACAGTGGTTTTCAAATTATGTCAGGAAGTAAAAGATGAAGGTTTGAATGAAGGAAGTTCAAAGGATCCCTAAAGAAAATTCATAACCCAATCCTAAGGGAGGAAAGTGTCTTTGATAGTACATTTTCTGGCATTGTAACAGTAGAAGATAGTATGACCGGCAGGACCTGGAGAAAACCAGTCAAATGACCCTCTGAAATCAGATATCCAAGGATAAGGCTGTATTTGTCCTCAGCTCCCCCTCTCCAGAAAGGATTCGTGGGCCTGTGTCCCAGAGTCTTTCCTCCGAGCTCCTGAGGAAACCTCTTGTCCCCAGCGGGGACTGTGATTTTAGAATTCTAATGAATTTAACTGGAATGAACAAGCTGGATCCAAGACTCAGATCTGAACTGACATGTACCTTCTCCTTGAGTTCTGTTCTCCAACTCTCTCCAACCTCTGTCAAGGCAACGTCTCTGGGTCCCTGGAGAATAGAAACAGTCTTTGCTTCAGAGACCCAGGCAGGAAGTCAGATGGAATATAGCCCCACTGTTCTGCCATTGGTTGTGGCAAGACACTCCTTGATGCCCGTCTTGGTATGTCTGTCTGCAGAGGATGGGAGAAGGTTGAGATGCTCTTTTCTTTCTGCCTGTTCTAATTTTGGTATCCCCGGTGGTTCCTCTTGCTTTAATAACAGCAGTATGACCTTCTCTGCACTTAGGGGGCCAGGACATCTTCATGACAGAGGAGCAGAAGAAGTACTACAATGCCATGAAGAAGCTGGGCTCCAAGAAGCCCCAGAAGCCCATCCCACGGCCCCTGGTAAGCCCCAGCGAGTCTGTGAATCCAACCTGACAGCCTGTCTGTGCGGAGCAGGGTTCTAGCCGGTCCTGCTTGTAGAGGAGGAGGTCTAGATTGAGTTTGGAGATGAGAGTGATAGGGATTCCCAGGCCCAAGGAATGAGAAGTTTAGAAGAAGCAACTCTGGTTTTCTGGAATGAACATACCTCCTACAGGTGCTTTAACTAAACCTGTTTGGGAAAGTATTGAGTTCCCCAACAGTTTTAGGGTTCAAGCACAGGAATGAAAGCAGATCCGGCTAAATGAGAGTAAGGGTAGTTAGAGCTCAGGGATGAAATTATTGTGTAGTTCTTCATCCTGGTCTAGGTCACAATGGATCTCCAATCTCACCCCATGTTCTACCAGGGAGGAAATGCCCAAAACCCAACCCCCTTGGGATTCAAAATGCAGCCATGGTCATGGTCAAGGGGCCCAATAGGAACCAAAATTATCCTATTCTGGAGTTTAAAGATTGGTCACAAATTAGGGCCAGACTCTACTTTGATTCCTTTTTTCGTAAGACTCTCTAGAGACATGCCCTTGTATTCCTCCATTCAACACAACACCAAAACCACATATTATATCCCTTAAGTCCTTCTCAGTCCTTTGCCAGAAGATAGAAAATATCAAACTTCTGGGTGGCCCCAAGATAGCATCCTGTTGGGAATGAATGAACAGGTCTGGGAGGGAAGATGTTGATATGTCAGAAATTATTGCTGACCCTCTTCAAAGAATTTCTAAGCCATCCACTCCAGTGAATGGAATTGGCATGATGTCCCTTTACATAAACTTTCTGTGGCTAAGATGCAGCATTTATGAAGAAAACCACAAGTACTGCCCATGGCGCAATCCCATTAGCCCTTCCCCACACAAAGGCAAAGGGAAGAAGCCTTTCCCTAAATGACTTAGAGAGACATGCATTCTGTTGGCAAAGGCATCAGGATTTCTAATCAAGGCATGAGATTTGCATAAATTACTCCAAACTGTGTGAGAACAAACTCTCAAAAACGCTTACAAGAGAAAACAATTGTGACTTTTGATACACTTTATTCGGAAATAGTGGTCATGAATGTATTACTATCCTACATTCTGATAAGAAGTGTTACAGTGAGGAGTGATAGGAGTTTCAGAACTCTGTAAGGCAGTTCCTAATTCCCCCATGAGCTATAAGATCAAGATAACTGGGCTTGAGTGAGCCTGAACAAAACTCTTTAAGGTTAAGTATTCCCCATCAACAAATCCAATGGGCAGAAACAGGCTCAAAATAAAAGATGTTGGTAAAAGACTGAGCCCCACCAAGCACATTCAAGTCACCGGCTATGGAGGGAGCAAGCAGCCAAGTCCGTGCTGGCCTCTACTGGAGGTTGGACTAATACTGAATCTACATTTGAGCCAGACACCAAAAAAGGTCTATGCTAGGGGCAACCCATGACAAAATCACGAAGGTTTTTGACACCTTCCCCCACACACTACTCAATCTCTCTTTCACATCCCAGCTTCTCCCTTCTCATCAACTCATCCCACAGGCCACCAACACTTCCTCCTTTCAAGGAGGACAATGCTGTTGGGACAGATGAGGTCAAAAAGGACCCTGAAGAGGGCATCTATGTACAAAGTCATGATCATAATGTTGGAATTCCGGAAACTACATAGTAATGAGTTAGAATTGATGGTTGGGCAGCACGATCCGCAGCAAAATCACCATTTTTCTCCTAATTAAGCCACAGCCAAAAATCTCCAATAATGACACTGGGGAAGGTTCCCCACATGAGGAGGGGAAGTGAAACCTCATAAAACTGTTTCTGAGATTCTCCATTCCTTGGGATGGGAGGGGGGTGGATTACTAATCAACTATCAACACTACACTAGCCTTAATGCAGCAGCATGGCTCTCCCATTAATATTCTGGTCTAAGCATAGTAAACATTCTTTTCTTTGTTCCTTGATGTAGCATAGCTGAGGCAAGGTTGGAACATTTAAACATTTCTTGAGTTGGAATCTCTCTGTCACCTAGGCTAGAGAGCAGTGGCATGCTCACGGCCACCACAGCCTCCACCTGCTGGGCTCAGGTGATCCTTCCACCTCAGCCTTCCAAGTAGCTAGAACTACAGGCATGTGCCACCATGCCCAGCTAATTTTTTGATTTACTGTAGAGACAAGGTCTCGCCAAGGTGCCCAGGCTTGTCTCAAACCCTTGAACTCAGGCAAGCTTCTCACCTCAGCCACTCAAAGTGCTGGGATTGCAGGCGTGAGCCACTGCACCTGGCTTAAACAAAACTTTAGGCCGGGTAGGATGGCTCAAGCCTGTAATCCCAGCACTTTGAGAGGCCAAGGTGAGAGGATTGCCTGAACCGAGGGGTTCGGGATCAGCCTGGGTAACTTGGTGAGACCTAGTCTCCACAATTTATCAAAAAATTAGCCATGCATCATAGCATGTGCTTGTAGTTCCGGCTACTTGGAAGGCCGAGGTGGAAGAATCACCTAAGCCCAGCGGGTCAACACTGGGGTGGCTGTGAGCATGCCACTGCACTCCAGCCTGGGTGACAGAGTGAGACTCTGACTCAAAAACACAAAACAAAACAAACTTTAAAGTCTTAGGGATGCCAACAGGAAAACCAGCAAAGCATAGTCCAAGCAGTGACTGCAGATGGCTGCTCTCCAGGGCTCAAAGACCTTGGCCCAGCCTAACTCCTGGCTGACATCCAGATGGCAGTCAACATCTTGGCACCCACCCACCCAGAGGCACAAGCCTGATCAGCTGCCCTCCTCAAAGTCCAGCACCAAGAAAAATCCCAAGGAAAAAAAGAAATTCCCAGTTCCACCTGAGATCCACCTTCCGAGACCCAGCTTCCTTTTTGCCAGATTTATTGGCACTGGACTCTTCACCTTCTTCTCTCTGGAGCCCCACGAGTCAAGCTGGTGAGATAAGCAGAGCACTGGCACAGGACTTCGGCCTTACTGCTGTGTGGGGGCCATTTCATGGCAGAGTTAACCTGGGTCCACATAGGGATCCCCAACACACACACATACACACCTTTCCTTGCCTCTGGTGAAACCCAGGTTCTAAATCTTATTTTGTCCATAGCAAAAGCTAAAGGTTCCACAAGACTGGAAAATTTTGTCCTGTAGCAATCCCTGCTATAAAAATCAGTGAGAGCAGGCTTCACATACTCCACTTTATAGGAAAATAATAGACTGTAGATTATCACATCATCAAGCATCCACTTCATCATCTGTGAGAGCACTGAGGGTTGCAAAGGTGTGATCCCTGTCCATGGGTTAAGCCAAAAGCAGCTAGCAAGCCACTCTATTCCCTAAAGTCATACTATCCAGGGCAAACCTGCCATCCAGACACTTAACACTGCTGTCACTTGCTCTGTTTAATTAGAAGTCATGTGACCATGAATAGGCCTCTATTTTTTCAGCATTTTCAGTGATGACATGAAAGAGATTAGTGGCTCAGCTATCCCCCTTATCCCCGGAAAGATGTGAGCCAGCAGTTAGGCACCAAGCCAGGCCCACTAGGGTCTGATTCTTTGCTCTAACCTGATAGGGCAGCAATCCATCCCACCATGAAGCAGAAGGCAGGGATCAGCCTTGTCACAGCACATCTCCCTCTGCCTGTTATGCAGCTCCTGGGGGCTTCCTGGCCAGGTTCAGACAGGTTCTTCTCCTCTTCCCTCATAGCCACACATGCAAAGGCCTGCACATCTTATACATTCAATAAGTTGTATATAATTAAATGTAATCAAACCTAGCACAGTGGCTTTAAAACTCTATTTGAGCTGTGGTTAATGCAGAGCTATCCATTCTCTTTTCTATCCATTCATAAATTTATGGAACATCTACTGAGGTCAGGCACCATGCAGATACTAGGTTTAGAACAGTGAACAAAATGGGCAAAGTTCCTGTTCTCACAGGTGTTATAGCCCAGTGACAGGCAGATCATTAGCAAAATCACATACGCATTAACTCCCAAGCTAGAAAGATTGCCAAGGGACAAAGAATGGGGTGAAGAGCAAAGGATGCCCAGGACTGAGCCTTGAAGAGCTCTAATATCTGAAAGTTGAGTGAAGGAGACCAAAAAAGAGCAGCTTGAAATAAGAAAAGAAACAGGAATGTAAGTCATGGTGGAAGCCAAGAAAGGAGTATTTCAAGGTGGAGGTAGTGCTGAGCAATGTCAGACAAGTGACCTTTGATTGAACCTTATGGAAATCATCTGTGATCTTAGAGAGAACCATTGCAATGGCGGGATGGGGGCAAAAGCTCGTTGGATGTGGGCTCAGGGGCAAATGAGAGATAGTAAGTGTACACAACTCTTTCAAAAAATTTAGCTGTGAAAATGGGGAGAGACCTCAGGTGAAAGCTGGAGGGAGATATGAAGTTCTGGAAGATTTTTCCTAAAGTTAGAAAACACTAGGTCATTAAAGATTTCCCTAAGGAACCAAGAGACTGAGAGTGACCCACATGGACATTAAAGATGCCTGGGACAATAGCCTAGAGTGGGCAAGTATGACCAAGAGCCTTACTCATCAGTAATGAGACAGAGGGACCAGGAGGTTGGCAAGCAGCAGTAATGAGGAAGTGAAGGTGGGAGGGTTAGATGACACAAGTGTCAAAGGAGGAAAGAGTTTTTGTAAGACACAGGAAGAGTAAAGATCTGGAAGAGACAGCAGAAAACAAGCAGGACCCCAGGCCTGAACCTTAGTCCTGCAGTGTGTAGGGTGGAAAAGAATGGCAATCTTTGAGTAGAGGGAGATGTGTGCCAATCGAGGCAGGTGAGGTCAGGATGAGGTTTGGGGACAAGGTGAGAGGCGGGGAATGAGGCTGGGATTAACAACTCCCAGAGCAGTAAGATGCTAACAGCACAAGAAACAATAGAGGGCCACACTAAAAAAATTTGACACCATAAAAATAACCAGATATAAATTATTTCTTGATTATTCAGGCCCCTCTGCCTCCCTCTAAGAATACAAACAACCAAGACCTGACCCCATGTTCTGTGCCTACATTTGCTTAGGCATTTTTGCAGTCCCAAGAAGAAAGAGAGACCATTTCCGGGAATAAGGTGTGCCTTTGCACTTGGCTTTACCCCTAGAAAAGTAGTTCAAGATTTGAGCAACTCTTGAACTCTTGCAATGTGCAGAGCACCATAGAAATACAAAATTGAAGAAGGCATGGCCCTGTCCTTAGAGAGTTCATTGACTAGTAGAGAAGAAGAGAAGCATGTGTGAAAAACTAAACTCAAGATGGCTGAAAAGGGTATGGGAGCTGAAAAAGGGACAGGGCGGTATGGTATAATATGGTTAAGGGAAACTCCCTGGAGTAAGTGGGGCTGCAGAGAGATGGATTACTCAATACTGCTGGAATTTAGATCCTCGAGAGAGGAGACTGGAAGGGCATTGAATAGCGGGAAGAGCATGGACAAAAGAAGGACCTGGTGATGTCAAGGGGCCAGGAGAGGTCATAAAGACTTGAAGTGAGGCAATGTGAGGTAGAATCAGCTACAACTGGGATTTTTGGAAGGGATAAGGACAGGATGTGACTTCTGTTTGGATGTGAAGTATGGTGGAGACAAAACTCATCTGTAGAGAACATAGCCCCTCCAGATGTCTGGATTATGTTGACCCAAAGGTCCTAATGCCACCATCTCTTGTTTTCTCAGAACAAGTACCAGGGCTTCATCTTTGACTTCGTGACCAGACAAGCTTTCGACATCATCATCATGGCTCTCATCTGCCTCAACATGATCACCATGATGGTGGAGACCGATGAGCAGAGTGAAGAAAAGACGAAAATCCTCGGCAAAATCAACCAATTCTTTGTGGCTGTCTTCACGGGCGAGTGTGTCATGAAGATGTTCGCCTTGAGGCATTACTACTTCACCAATGGCTGGAATGTTTTTGACTTCATCGTGGTGGTCCTCTCCATTGGGAGTAAGTGGGTGGTGTCATGATAGAGAAGTCCAGCCTTTGCTTGGGGTTATTTTAACTGCTCTTTCAAAACCGAGGGGACAATCAACCAAATTTTTGAGATACATGTTCTGTTAGAAGATTCCTGTATTTGCAGCTTTCCAAGGTAGCAAATTTAAAATGCCCCCGGGCTGTTCTCTCAGTGAAATGAAGAGATTCCATTGGCCTTCACCATGCTGTCATGAAGGGTTTTTAGGCACCTATTGTGTGCACAGTCCATGACCAGAACCTTGGGGACTGACAGATAACAATCATTCCTCTTGAGAACCAGACAGCAAAATGATGGAGTTTCTAGTGGACCTTGTTTTTATGGTCCTGAAAGCAGCGGGTGGGTGGTATGATATGAGGTGAGTTTAAAAATACATTCTGGAAATGGAGGTGGGACATCAGCAGAATGGGAAATAACTGGGCGGAGATTGTTCAAAGCAAAGCAAATTCTTAAGTGTAGGGTCTGGCATTAAATCTCCACGTAACTGTCCTGTTGGGGAATATGAGTGATAGAAAAGTCAAGGGATCAATGCCAAGAGATCAGTGATGTTAAAACCCAGTCTGAGTGTTGTGGAATGACAGGCCCAGTGTTTGGGTCCCAATGTTTTTTAGAGAAAATTCACAGAGTCAGAGGCTAACGTGGGAAATGAAGCTGCCATAATTGGGTACTTACTGACTTCTGAACATTGAGATGGGCTCCATGAATCTTCCCAGCAGCCCTATGAAGGAGGTATTATTATCCTTACTTTATCCATTTAAAATTGAGACTCAGAGATTAAGAAAATGATGCAAGGCAACAGAGTCTATAAGGGGCAGAGATGAGTTTAGACCAGGTTATGTTCTTCTAATGAAATTGCTGCCCCCACTAATAGCCAAGAGACTGTCCTTGGACTTTTTTTTTTGGCTTAGCCAACATTTGACCCTATGAAGGCCAAAGTCCAGCTCACCAGCTTCACTTTGCATTATATCCTGATCAGTTATATCCTGACCTGATTACTTTTCATGGCAGGGCATTGTTGTAACTTTAATTTCCCATTAATTTACTATCAAGAACTGATAGTCCCTAAATACAACTTGGCAGCATTTTATCGATCTCCCTACACTGGCGCTGAAACACAACCTTGGGTTGTATTTATTTGCTTGGGAGTGTTTAAATTTATTTTTTTGTTTTATTTTGATGTTGCTGCTATAGTTTTTTTTTCTTTACTTTTAAACTACTCTGTTGAGGTACATATTTAATGTATACAATTTGATGAGTTTGCAGAGAAGTATACAACCATGAAACCATCACTACTATCAATGCCATAACCATGTCCATCACCCTTAAAAATTTCCTCCTCAGGCTGGGCTCAGTGGCTCAGCCCATAATCCCAGCACTTTAGGAGGCCAAGGCAAGTGATTGCCTGAGTCCGTGTGTTCAAGACCAGTCCGGGCAACTTGGCAAGACCTCGTCTCTAACTATATAAAAAATTAGCCAGGTGTGGTAGCACACACCTATAGTTCCAGCCACTTGGAAGGCTGAGTCGGAAGGATCGCCAGAGCCTAGCAGGTAAACACCAGGGTGGTCGTGAGTGAGCCACTGCACTCCAACCTGAGTGACAGAGTGAGACTCCAACTAAAAAAAAAGAAAATTTCCTCCTATCCTATTTATTTATAATATAGTATTGTTTACTGTAGGCACTATGCTCTACAGTAGACCTCTAGGACTTACTCATCTTGCATAACTGAAACTTTGTACCCTTTTTTTTTTTTGAGTCAGAATCTCACTCTGTCACCCAGGCTGGA